>NW_009601902.1:0-56362 GCF_000690535.1 Cariama cristata | reverse complement strand
TTGCATGGGGTTTTTGTGACCCAGGTCCAGGATCCAGCACTGGACCTTGTTGACCGTCATACAATTGGCTTTGGCACATTTATCCAGCCTGTCCAGATCCCTCTGTAGAGCCTCCCTACCCTCAAGCAGATCAACACTCCTGCACAACTTGGTGTCATCTGCAAACTTACTGAGGGTGCACTCAATTCTCTCATCCGGATTGTTGATAAAGATATTAAACAGAACTGGCCCCAATACTAAGCCCTGAGGAACACCACTGGTGACTGGCTGCCAACTGGATTTAGCTCCTTTCACTACCACTCTTTGGGCACAGCCGGCCAGCCAGTTTTTCACCCAGTGAAAGATATTCCTGTCCAGGCCATAAGTTGCCAGTTTCTCCAGGAGAATGCCATGGGAGACAGTGTCAAAGGCCTTGCTGAAGGTCTTGCTTTCAACCAAGAGTTGTCCTCTTCGGAGCACAGCACAGGACTGGCATTCCCTGGGTTGTCTAGGCTCACCAAATATGTCCCGGGGGGTCTTCTGTGTATAAGTAGGTGCTGTGCACGGGTGCAGTGCCCACCCTGCAATTTCCTCTTAACCAACCCCAGACATCATTCATCATCTCCCCTTTTTTAACTTTTTTTTTTTTTTTTTTTTTTTGGCCAATGAGTAGAGAAGAAATTAAATTCCCTAAATGTGAAAATGTGTTTTTTATATTTCTGGTTTGGGGTAAAGGAGGAAAGAACCCAGAAACAGGGCCTTTTACTGTCTCTGGTATGAAACTTGATGGTTTTTTTTTCTGTATAATACCACCTGAAAAATCTTAATTCACTTGCTTATTTTCTCAAACTTCCAGAATGTCAGTAAAAGGGATTTCTAAACCCATGGGAATCTCTGTTTTTTTTGTTTATGCTACACATGACAGACATGCTACACTGCTGATACTAATACGTAACTAATACTAATGTTTTGTAATTAAATTAACGTTATCATTACAAAGCTGAAAGATCATCGGGTACGCTGCAGTTAACTCAGGAGACACAGCTATGATAGCGTTATTACCAAGTGGTCTTACATTTGTCAGTTGTAAAGTTCACTCCAAATCTCACATTAACCATTTGCTTGAAATACAGCCAAGCAAAGATGTGTTTCATCCCTCTGGGTTCCAGAAAGCTATCAGCTGTTTTCTACAAACAGTTCTGCTGTGTCCCAGACTGAAGGTCCATATATTCAGCATCATTTCTCCAAGAGCTGCTGGCAGCAGATGTTTACAGAACAGGATAAGAACAGAGCACACATAAAACGGTTCCTCCTGCGCTGTAATCCCCTCTTTCTAGCTATCCATGGGAGTGTCTGACATGAAGCCTGCATCTAAATGGCTGCATGGAATAGCCACAAACAGACTTAATCTTCATTAATCTATCCAGATCCTTCCCAGCTCTGTCCATACTTTTGGCCTCCAAAATGTCTCACAAGGATTCCCACATTTTAATATGCATCATAAAGCTTTCCTGTTGTTTGCTTTAAACCTGCTGCAGGATAGTTTCACTGAGGCCTGCTAGTTCTTCCACAGTGAAAAATGATGACTGATCACTCCTTGCTCACATTTTTCATATCATTCATGATTTAACAGGCCTGCAACATACCCCTTGCCAGCTTTGCTTGCTGCAGTTTATGAAAGTCTAATTTCACTTGCTTTTATATTCTTGTTTTATACCCTTCTATACAAGATAGTTCTTATATTCTAGCTGATTTCTAGACTTAGTTTTTTATCAAAGTATGTTGCAGAAGAATTCAGTTCCAGTGAGGTGAAGAGAACAACTTCAGTGTCAGAATAACTCTTGCAAAATCTCCAATATTATCCATTCCAAAACTACGTCAAAGTCGATTGCAGCACCTCACATCAGTTCCCTGGGAACTGAAAACTACACCTTTACAACAGGAGTTTGGGAGGGAAAGATTAGCTGTTGCATGGGACATCCTAGAAGATCTGCATCATGCTAAGAGATGGAGAGAAGAATTGCCATGCCGAGGCTCTCTTCCTTTAGTCCTAAAGAATCCTAACTGTCCTGGAGCTAATTCTGCCTTCTGATTCAGCGGTAGCGTTATGAACCTGAGAGGAACAGGAGGGTTCTGTATGAGACCTAGATACTCAGAAATAGAACTATTAATAATAATGATAACTCTTATGGCTTGCGGTATAAAAGATAAACAGAGGGAAAGCAAAATAACCAGAAATACAGGCAGGGAATACATCACAGATTTTCTTCTTAAAGTGCATTTTCCACTATGTGTCTGAATGGATGAAGGCTCGCACACCTGACTTGGCAAATCGTTTCAGCATTTTACATGGCAGAACAAAGCAACACAAGTTTTTCTCCTAATGATTCAGCTAAATCACCCTCTCTTAATCCCTGCCTGATGCTCCTAGGTATGTTAAGGGCAAGGATATAGCAACCCTGTTGGCCTTCTCAGAATTCCAACATCCCATACTTTATTCCCTGTGGTCAAACTTGCCAATCTTTACATATTTTGCTGTCTTCAAGCACTCTTTAAAAAAGCACCCCTCACCACACCCCCTCCACACCTCTTACTTTTCTTGCTACTCAGTGATGCAGTTCCTTATCTCCAGGACAGAAAAAGTTGAAGTCAGCACATCAGGCCCATCCCTTCCTGCTGGAGTAATGCCATATGGGCAGGACAAGATCATCTTGGCGCATTAGGAGCTGGACTACACCGCAAAGTCACACCTAGAGTGTTAGTCTCTACTGCTTCTTCATTTATTTTGGGAGTATTGTTTTCTTCATTTCTCAGTCATTCTAAAGTGTCATTAAGTAAATTTTCCCCCAGGAGTGCTATAACTGTATTAAACAAAACTGAATGTCTTGTATTGTTTACCATTTGTACTTTCACTTTCAAGATGAAATCAAATTGAGTGTACCATTTTCTCATCATTTATATAAAATAGTTAAGTATTACACTGAAGGAAGCATCTGGAGTTCTCTACTTTTTTAAGAGAGGCAGAAAAGTCTTAATTACATTTACAAACCTAATTAGTGTTGCCCAGATATGAGGCTTGGGGTGTGGCGGGGGTGCGGGGCAGAATAATATCAATAAATGGTCATGGGGAAGTTCAAATTTCCTCAGGGTGAAATACATCTAAAATCATGGTCTGTATCTTATCCACTTCTCTAAAAATGTATTCCACCTATTGCATTGCTTTCATTTTTATATCTGCTGCCCTCTAATTCCTGGGTGGAGGGAAAAAAAAATCACCCTCCACAGTTAAACCTTAGTCACTAAAAGAATACACAACTATGTACAGAAGAGAACGATAAAGGCATTTCCCACCACGACTAGACTGTCATCCAAGGAAGAAATATAGCCAAGTACACGTCCTAGAGCGTAGTTCCCCTGGCCTTTTTTCCCTCTGTGTACCTCCCTGGTGAAAGCACTGTGATATAAGTTACTGTTTAGGACTACTACAGAATAGTAAGACTTCAAGAAAGATTTCTGTAGCAAGGGAGCAGTGACCTGCTGTGTCACGAAGGTGATGGTTGTTTCATTACTGCGGGAGACAGACAAGCAGCAGACAGAGGTTTCTGATCCAAAGGACAGCAAGCGCTGTGAAAGAAGTCAAACAGCTACCGTAAGAAATGACGTTTGAGAGGGTCAGTGAAATCTGCTCAAATCCATGAAGATGGTAAGAAGAAGCTGAAGCTTAATAGAATAAGCAAAGGGTATGTGGGGAGGAACCAAACCCAGGTATGATGTTGTCCTGCTGGTCGCCCTAGTGTCCCAGCTTCGGACCACCGAAAGAAGAGCAGTGTCGGAGGTGGAGGCTCCAGGGAGCACGTGGGATGTGACCACAGGGTCAACAAGCATTTTAAAGAAATGGAGAAGTTGTTTAGGTTTGGGTGTGTGGTTTTTGTTTGTGTTTTTTTTTTTTTTCTCAAAGCAAAACAAAAGGGGAAAAAAATAGTTTTAACAGAAGATGTAGGGGAAAAAAAGAGAATGATTTGGTTTACGATGACTCAGTGCCTGTGTTTCTGAATAACCTGGTGTCTGCTCCTAACAGAGGAAAAGAAGTAGAACAGCTTACAGGATTCCCCCATTTAATTTAGACAGTTAATTCATACGGGCAGACTGTTGAATCTAACAGGAGATGTGGTTGCTGTCAGCAGAAGATGGTATGTGAAGCTATGGAAGCACCACAAGAAGCAACTCCATAGAAAGGGAGAGAGGAATAAGAAAGGATGTCCAAAGGAACAATAAAATGTGAGATTTGAGAGAGTATCATAAGATATTGTATCAAAAATATAAAATCACCAGTCTTGCAAAAATTCCTAAGGTCAGGGAAATGTCGTATCAATCTTAACATGAGACTGGACTAGAAGTTACTAAAGTTTCTAAGACAGTATCTTCTGTCACAGATCTGCTAAGAAATGTTCATGTGTAAATAAGACAGTCTTTTTATTAGCTCACTTGGGTTTTTACCCTGCTTACAGAACACAATCGTAAAAAAACACAGGGAGATCCAAGATGTTTTTCCCTTTTTATCCTGACATATTCACCATAAATAATGAAGTGGTGGATCATGACTACTCCATCTCAGTATCACTAAACCAAGGAACTGGCAATGTTAGCATTTAAGTAGCAGGATGCACTACATTTATATGCAAGCACATGTGAGGAAGGACATTATCTCAGAGGGAGAAGTTCACAAATATAGTCTGCTTACCACAGCTGAAAGAGTTTGGACTGAGATGAGAGTGAAAATAGTGAAAAAACAACAGTCATAAGGAACTGTTATGCATCTCCAGGGCAGGATTAGAAGGCAGAACAGGAAGCATTTATGCATGAAAAAAGGAGACTTGTAAAAAAGCCCAGACATTGATCATGAGGATTTCAATTATGCTGACATTTACTGGAACACAAGTGACAAGTAAAAGCATGTTCTCAAAACACTCAAGGCTCCTGCCATATGGAGCTTTCTGCAAAGTCAACCAAACAGCAGCTTCTAAGCAAGGCTGAATTCTAAGTTCTGTCTGCAAGGTGGCATGAGAAGGTGTCCGAGCTGGCTCCAGACGAATGAACTCAGGGACTGGAAGCAGTACAGGTTGCAGCCACACAACAGTCCAACTGGGTTTATTATCCAGTGGCTTTAGCAGCACCTACATTTTCAGTAGTTTTCGAAGATTTGCTTGCAATTGGTGCCCACAATTGGGCTTATTTCACAGCACTGTGAATGAGAGGAACAAGTAAAATGAGAGGAAAAGCAAGAAGGACACCAAAATATTTTCAGTTAACTAGCTAGACAGGAACTTCAAAATCCCTCAGGTCAGAGAGAGAGGCTGGTTAGTTGAAAAAGTGACACTGAAATTATAGCATTCACTTATCCTTGCCAAATTCATCAGTGTCACTGAATATCCTCTACTTAGAGCAGACACAAAAATGACTTCTAAGAAAAAAAAAGAAAAAAAAAATGGTAAGTGCTCCCAGAGAACACTGAAAGGGTTGTTCAAAGAGAGTAATCATTGGCCTTGTTCCTGTAAGTACTTTATACCTAGCTTGGTTGGTCCTGGCAATTTCAAAAGATAATTCTGCAACTTTTTCACCAGCGATCTTTACTGCTTTATTCAGTGAGTGATTAATCCTTTAAAATCAGAGCATAGGTTGGCAAATGGGGTGGGATCAAAACAAACATACAGCTAACTCTCCATATTTTATTGCAATGAGGTTACTTGCCCTTCTACGCAGTCTACTAAGCAGGGTCAGGCCAAAAATTTGGAACAGGGGCAAAAAAATGAGAACACTGATCCTTTTCGTTTCTCAGGTTTGTACCTACGTAATCAGGGGGAAGCAAAGAAACCTCTTTTTTACAGCCTCTGACTCTCAGTTTATAGCTAACTTTTCCATTTGTCCTTCTGTGTATTTTCCTTCACTGGCAAGTGTTTGCATAGGACTAACTTGTGCCAACAATTATATTTAAATATTTAAAAATATTTATCAAGTGGAAAGTAAGCTCCACCTTGAGAAAACTTGATGGTACCACCAAGGGGGAAAAAAAAAAAAAAAAAAAGAGAAGTGGCTTGTTTTTGTGTAAGTCCCAAGGGCAGAAACAGTGTTAAGGGAAGAGGGTGACAAGTGCTGCAGAGCAAGAAGAGCCGCTGGGGCCGTGCATTTCTCTCATGCAGTCTGGTTACTAGGCAGAGAGAGGAAGGATAAGTGCGTGGGCAAGAGCATCCCTTCTCTCAAACAGCTCTGGTTACTTGGGTGCTGAAAAAGGCAAGAGGTTAATGTTATCACTTAGGAAAACTAACTAAACCTTACAGTTTTTTCAACAATGCAAAGAGGGTCACTAAGAGGTTCAAGTAGGAAACACTAAGCATAGATGGTACTGAGATCCTGTGCTAATGGCAATAATATAAATTGTTTAACTTAGGCTGTGTATTTGATCTCATCAGAGAAACACCACTTGATCTTTTTCTAAACTTTGAAGACTACCCTTTGCCAAAAATCTCATCTTTAAGTATCTCTGGTTATAATTTATTTCAGAAAGATGGAATGGACAGACAAACACATATATATGTATACACACATACATATATGTACACGCACACCTAAATTTCTGAATAACCATAACTTAACTGAAACCTGAAGGAATTTGGATAAATACAGATCAATGTGCTAAGAAAAGGTTATTGCTCAAAGTAGGCTATTGACACAAGGCTGTTGATCAAAGTAGGCAAGAGGATAAATTACTCCTCAAGCTCGAGTTTGTATGGGAAGAAAATTAGTGTCTTTACAAGATGGATATGGGGAAAAAAAAAAAAAGTGATCAAAAGTGTTTAAAGGGATGGCAGAGAATGATCTGACCCAAAGATGCACCCCAGTGTGAAAACAAGGCAGGTGTTTCAGATCTCTTTATGATCAACAAAAATAACGCACTCTGTAGACTGGAGCAGGGGTAAGCAAAGGAGAGCATCTACAAGATGTGTGTACACACATGCAAGCACTTCATACGGGGCTAGTTTCACAAAGCTAAGGACATACCAACTAAATGTTTTCAAGACCAGCTGGTCCAGATAATGGGAATATAAGATTCGTTAAAGGGCTGAACAAATTGTTTCAGATTTACTGATACTCGTGTGTAGCAAGTACTGGAACAGAGGGGAAAATTCCAGAAGAACAGAAAACTGTAATTCTTTTACAAAAAGGGCATTACCAAGCTCAAAGTCACCTGGCACCAATCCCAGGCATAGTGATGGAACGGATGACATAGGATTATATTAGCAATGAACTAAAGCAAAACTAGCAGGTTTGAAAGATAATCAGTACCAGTCACTACAATTTTATGGAAAAATGGTCACACAACAAACCAACCTTATTTCAATTTTTGAGGGAAAATTACATGCTTGATTGATAAAGGCAATTATACTTCGTTAAATTTAGATTTTTGTAAAATATAAGGCATTTGCCTTAGCAGTTTTACTAAATGGAAAGACCACATCAGGGATATAGATTAACAAATAACTGAATTGTGTATCAAAGAAAAGTCATCATTGATTAGGGAAGGAAACATAATGGCATTTGTCCAGGAGGCCTAACATGCAACATTATCAACAACAATTTGATAATACAGATTACTTATCATTGATAAAGTTTACTGATGGGATAAGAACAACTGACAAAATGCTAAATAATACAAACGGCTAAATAATGCAAAGTACCAAATATAGATTATTTGGTACTTTGATCCAGAGAAACACAACAATATATCACAGAATCCTTGAACTCTGGAGGGCATGTCTGGAGGTCATCTACTCCAGCTCCCTGTCCAAAGCACTGCAATCTCCTACACAAGGTGAAGCCAGCTGTAGTTTTGTCTGGCCAGTCCATCGCCTCCAAGGACAGAACCTGTTCCAGTGCTGCACAACCCTCTGAATGAAAGACTCCCTTCCTAGTGTCATGGCTAGTAAATCTCCTAAAATGCAAGTTTTGTCCTCTTTATACCATCTGCCATCAATGAAAAGAGCTTGGCTCCATCGTCTCTGTGACTGCCTGCAAGTATCCATAGGCAGCTGTTAGACTGCACCTCAGCTTCCTCCTGCCAGGTTCAGTAATCCCAGTTCCTTCAGCCTCTCCAGGTAGGTCACCTGCCTGAGGCCCCTGACCATCTTGGCAGCCTTCTGCTGATGACAGCCAGTCTCTTAATAGTCCTTTTGAATAAGGAAGCCCAAAACTGGATGCAGTCTTCCAGTATCACTAATGCTGAGCGGAGGAGACAAATGACCTGTCTCAATCTGCTAACTTTACTTCTACTTGTCAGGGCCACGAGAGTGCTGTGAGCTGTCCCTGCCCAGACAACGTTAAGTGTTATTATTTTTCCCCTGGTGTAGAAATGTATGCTTTTTATTGAAATCCATGACATTCCTGTTGACCCAGTCCTTAAGACTGTCTTGACTGAAGTTCTGCCATTCACCGGTCAATCCTCCAAATTTAATGCTGTGTTTAAACTTCCCTTTAATGTTCTCTTTAAATTTTCTAAGGAATTTTATCCTCCAGACTGTTGATAAAGTTATTCAATAATAGGGGCTACACTATTTTTCCTTAATGCACAGTATTTTTCAACCCATTAGTAGACATCAAGTCATCATCTATAAGCTGGAAGTCCAGACAGCTTCAGCCCACCTAAACCAGTCCATTCATACTATCCATATGTTCCTCAGCTTTTAAATGAGAATGTTGAGGGAGGCCTTACTGAAGTCAAGATGAGTTTCATCTATTGTTCCCTACTTATCCACATCGAAAGCCATTTAATCATAGAAGACAGACACACTGGTCAAGCATGTTTTTCCCTTGGTAAATTGGGTAGATAATTTCTGACTGCCTTTTCATCCCTCTTATGATTGGAAATTAATTCAAAGAGGACACAGTCCATTATATTTCCATGGACTGGAATAAGGTTCACCCACATATAGTTCCCAAGTCCACCTTAACTTTCTGAAAGACGAGTGTAACATTCATTTTTTTCCAATCATCACAGACCTCCCCTAGTTGCATTATTTTTCACAGGTAACAGGAAACCATTTTGCAATCACAGAACCAAGGAGTCAACACAAGAGAGAGCTATGTTCTAGACATCAAAGGGTTTAGCTATAGTCAGAGCTCTGGAAAAGAAAAAAAACAAACCGTGATTTCTCTTGCTAAGGCAAGAAAGATACAGAAAAGGACAGCAGTGAGAAAGAAGAAAGAAACTATGACACCATCTGTATAAGGAACATTTTTTAAAAATATGCTGGAATATACTATACGTTTCTGCTACCCATACTGTAAAGGGGATCTTTGAAAATACTGGAGAATGCAATAGAGATCCACACAAATGACTGGGAATGGGAGCAAATGCCTTGCAGTCAGAGTTTTAATGTTTAGTTTATTTCAAAGATGGTGTAGAGAGTTCTGTGTTCTGTAATAACAGTACACATGGGCCTTTAGAAAGTGAGGACTGGGGGTATTAATGTCTAAATTTCCATGAAAAGTGTAACAAGGGCCATTGGATGAAAGCTTTTCTGGGTGAGGTTATTTAATCAAGTTCATGACACTTGGCTCAATACATTAGCAACTGGATTAAATACAAGGTATCCACAGATCAGGGGAGATGATAGAATGGCTCCTTTTGCCCTTTTACTCTATGAATCTTAAATTTTATGGTGGTACCAAAATTATGCAGAGAATGTTAAACATAACACAGCCAGTAAATCTATATGAGAATATTAAGCGTAAATCTTCCGATACTTCTTTCAGAATATCTGACCTACAGAACAGAAATCCAAATGAAGTGTAAAACAGAGGACATTTTCCCTATAATAAATTAAAAGCATGTAATTTTTCACATCGCAAGGTACTAACACTGTGACTGAAGTACGGAAGAACTGAATGTAATACACAACTCAAAAAAAAGACTTATGACTTCAGGTCAATGTGCAGCTGACAGAAACAGAAATAATACTTTGTTGCATTAGGGGAGCAATAAAAAAAAAAAAACCCACAAACAAAACAAAACACTAAGTTGTTTATGCAATAAGGGTTAGGATTGGGTATCAATATATCCCTGTGGTCAAGTAGATACCCACCCACATTAGAGCACAGAAAGCTCTTACAATTTTAATTAATCCCTATTTGAACAACAGATCACACACAGAGTTTTCAAGGGAAAAACAGTAAAAGAAATAATTTTGTTAGCAACGAGATAATGAAGCAGGTTTCTGTAGAGTGATTAACACTCTACTGCCTTAACTCTTTGATAATGTTTGAGACATTTCCCAAGGCAACAAGTATTAGTGACTGGTGAATCAGTCTTGGGAAATATCAGCCCAAATCAGAACGGCAAGTACATAGAGAAGTTTAATGTTTCAGGTTTTTCGTGCTCTTTTCAAGTGACCTCAGACTTTCAAACTGCTAATGAGATCTCAAAGGAGAGTGAGGTAAGTCCCCCAGAAATTGTCTTTTAAAGAAATACTGACAAAGGGGTAGATATCCCAAAATATTTTTCCCTTATACCGGACTGTGCTCAGCTTACGTAGTTTTTGGATAGCACGCCAGAGGGAACAGCAGTAAGGGACACAGGAAAGTGGAGAGTATTGCTGCAGTGCAATTCCTGGGGAGAGGGGTGGAGGGAATATTAAGCCAGGTTAGCTTTTGAATCATAAGTCTTAAATGGCCCTGTTCTTGTTTGGCATAGTTGCCAGGCAGGGATAAAGTGGGAAGACGAACAGAAGGATAGGCACGTCTCTGTCCCCTCACATACACAAACAGAGCAAGACCATAGCTGTGTTAGAGAACAGTGGAAGGAGCCAGGTTCGGCCCCATCAGCCAGTGGGACTGTGGGAATGATGCAGGGACAGTAAGATGCCCGTATACTTAAAGCCTTTTAAAGCCCTCCACGCTTCTTTTCAGACCACAGATCTGATTTACACACGCAGCACAGTTCCCATTCAAAGAGTGTCAGTGAAATTTGAGCCAAACTGCTTTGTTTTCCTGCTCGCCTTGTACCACTGAAATTTCCCTTGTAGTAAATTACCGCAGATAAACAAGAAGTGTCTTAAAAATTAGCATCTGATTGCCCTCAAATTAAACCCATGCTTTTGCCTCAGAGAGCTCAGTCCAGGAACAAGAAAATACTACCACTGTTTTACTAGAACACTTTACTAGAAAGATGATACACAATTTAGAATCTATTCCCTCATGGCACAAGGATTGCTAGCTAATTGTATAATGAAATTCTGTGAAAACAGTCAGTAAGTACATTTCTCAGTATTCATTTTCCCAGTGTATTATTTAGCTTGCTTTATCTAATATTAAACCCACAAATCCAGGTGGGGAAAATTGCCATTACTCCACTGCAAAATGTTTCTTTGCATCTTGTGACATAAACACAAAATAAATTAGAAAAAAACAACAACATTCAATACCGTGAGTGGCACACAGATGACACTGATGTGAATGGCAAGCCTTCTGGCAGATTTAACATAGTCCTGACTGTAACAAAGCAAAGTTTGAGTAAGTGAAATGTGCCACTGGACTCCAATCAACTAAGCACAGGTGTTCACTGCCTAAGTGATCCCATTTGGCCTCCAGCTGCCAATCAAGTACCCTGATCTGTAGGTTCCTCTCCCTTACCTGCCATGCCTCCACAGCTATCTCAGGTACCTTTGGCACCCAGTGCACAGTGAGATACGAGGGCGAGTAGGGAGCTGAAAGAAGACCAGTTGTACCAATCAGGGGACTCAAACAGCATTATTTCCCTCTTCAGTGGTACAGAAGCACCATCGAAAAATATAAAGATACTCATCCTGGAATAAAAAAAGTTGATAGTCTTGTGAAAAGAGACAAACTCCTATTGAAGGAAAAAAAAAACCAACCACCAAAGTAGAGGGTGACCTGGATAAGAATGAGAAAGTTGCATGCTTGTACACACAAACATACACACAGTTCACAAAGCCATTGCCGGACAATACTCTGTGTTGCCTGATCCTCTCTGACAGTCAAAGTAGTAAAGGAAGTTCTGGATTGCGTATGAAAATCATCCTATGACACAAACCTGAAATGACCTACTTTTCTTAATTTAATAGGGACTTCTAAACTTCTAAGTATATTATCAGTCAAATGCTTCACGTTATTTTTAATATATCATTTGAATGTATTATCAAACATATTGCCAAATTGGATGGAAAATCAAAAAATAACAGCACATATTTTGGGAACAAAAAAGCTGCTAAAAATTTCTATTCCGACATCTCCAGACCAAAGAATAGTGAACATAATAAAATCAGAAAAAAAAACCAAAACCGGTTAGGAAGAAAAACTGCAAGTATGTACAAATCTTTAGTAACTTAGAGAACTAGTGTCTGTAAATATCTTGAGAGTAGGGTAAGAAAATGAATCACTGTACCAGATAAGGGTGGCTGGCCTAGACATGCGGAGTACAACACCAAGAACCAAGTAGGAAAATGAACATCCTGCAGAAGACAGAACAACCTTCTGCCTTCGTCAATACTCAGGTGACTGCAGAAATTATGTAAATTTTTCCGTTAAGTGTAAAATCAAGATCTGAATTTCCTATCTTGGTCTTCTATGAAATGTCACTCTCCATTGTTCAAGAGTCTCTATACTCTATCTGAGCAAGACTTCTTATATTAAGATGTGCCTATGTTTTTATATATCATGTTTTGCCATGCAGTATCTGGTTTCTGAATACACTATAATTTATGCTTTCCTTTGCAGCACAATAATGGGCTGGAATTCCCCTTCACTACAGGAAACCATCATTTCTGTTTCATGGCTTGCACCTTATCTTATATTTAGGAGAAGTTGCACCTAGAAGCAGCCTGTGATCCCCTACGAGCTCTTCTCTCTCCCCTCCTGAATTCCCTGCTCTCAGATAAGAAGTAGCCCCAGAGTTCGATTACACTGGTGTATTTTAGCTCAAAACCCAGTCCTTGCACCCAGGGACTGGGCAGTAACCAGATCCTATGTAAGAAATCTCCTTTCACGCCCTCTTCTCCCTTCCCCCAAGAGGACTCTAACCTGCCTCTGATTCTTCACTCATGAAATTGGCTTCTGGCACCTGCTTTGGTTATATTTTTCAAGAAATTGTAAGATGATTGCAAATGTGTTTCTAAAATGACCTTTCCACAGTTAGACATTAACAATTTCAAATTTCAGGTAGCATTACAGATAACACTATGGTCAAGGTGTTTCTGTCCTCAGGGTCTGAGATCAGAGCTCAGTATGGAATTTGTTCCCATACATTCTTCTAGGGCATTGTCATCACCTACTTCTTTGCAAACAGCCAGAACACCTTCATCATTCATTTCAAATGCACTACTACAGCACTAACAACCGTGTGTTTTGTTTTATTTCTTTTTGCCTCTCCAATATTTTTATTTTGCTAATTTATTCCCCTTCACACACAGAGTCTCAGTCATTTCCATCTTAATAGCTTGAGTGACTCAGATCTTTGATAACACTGCAGTATATCCCACCCACACTATATTGAGTTCAGACTTCAATTATTTTCATAAAGTCTATTTATAGGCCAATGTTTGCTGAAGTTTGTAATAAGACAGATCAATAGACAACTCCATTATAAACCTGGGTACTATTTAAAACCTTCTAATGTCAGATAGTTGCAGGTAACCTGAGTATTACATTAGCTTTGCATAGATTATTGACAAATACTATATACAGAGGAAAAAAGCTAATTCACACAAAACACATGCACACTTTGTGAACTTCTACCTTGGTTTTGAACTGGGTGTAGAAAGAGATTTTTACCTTGGTATAAAACAGCATCTTCTGCAAAATGCCAAATCCTATTTATCAAACTGATTTTGCCCTTTCTTTCCTCAGCTCTTTCCTTCTACTTCTACAGTTACCTAAGAATTCTTTCTGTAATTTATCTTTTCTGTCATCTCTTCTTGTTTGTATGAAGCATGGATTCGAATCAAACAAGGTGGCAATGGGAAGAGGTTCTCTCTTTAGATATAAAGGGATGAAGGTGAAGGGACTGTTTTCTGAACTCTATTGGCTACAGACTAATTCAGAGTCTACAAAATTTCAAAGGAAACCTCATTATTTTCTGCACTACGCAGAATCCCTTTGATATAAGCACCAAAATAACAAGAAAATATCCCATAAGTCAGGATATGCAGCTTGAACAGGTAGACTTGATTAGGACCCAACACTTGCTCTTTTAGGCAAACTCTTCCATATTTACATATTTGTGAAGTGAGGGCAAATGAAAATAAGAAGAAAAGTTAACTAGCATATGCAGAATATTTTCTGTATTTGCACAAGCCAGTCTTCATTTCCTTTGCACAATGGAAAAAAAAAGGTATCTATTTACTCCTTTTGAAAGGCTTTTTGTTCTTTGTTGGCCTAAGAATATATTTGTCTTTCGAGAAAGCCTTCTAAAAGTGAGAATTCACCATTTGTTTGCATTTCCAGCTTGGTTTTACCAATATTGCTCAGATCTGCCACACGCGTTCTTTGCTTTCTCCAAATTCTCAAGGAAAAGAAAGCACGGGTGCCTTTTAAATTTCTGATTAAACATCTTTAGACTCAGTTAAAAATGTGGGTTTGGGGTTTCTTTTGCAGAATTTTGAATAGCTAAGGAACTGCCTGCTGGCAAAAGGCAATAGAGATATTCCTGCTATCAGGGAACGATCTTGTATAAAATACCCAGTAAATTCACATGGATAGGCTGTGCCGCGTCTTTCCATGAAGCATCAGAACCTCCCTGTTCTTCCAGAAGAGTCTTACCTCATTAACCTGCACAATGTGGTTAAGATATGAAGAAAAAAAGATACAACATTGCCAAAGAATGGAATGAAAAAATAAAGTTCTCTGAAGAAATGTAATGTTAATAGTTGGCTGATTGAATAGAGGAAATATACTTTAAGAAGGTGTGTTGGGGCTTAAGAAAAATAAGCCATCAATTAATTTTGTTCAGTCTTCATGCTTAAAGTCATCTACTGCACATGCTTTAAAAATACTCCAGTTAAACAGGACGCAGAGCTATTTAAACAGAAATACTATTAGTACTAGAATCCAAGAGAAGAGGATCAGGCTCAAAACTTGTTTGGTTATGGCATGTGCTGTGACCAAAAAAAAATATCTATTTCTATTTGTATGTCTCAATGCAAACCTCTGGTACCCAAAATGAAAGGATTCTGGGTGTTTATCCATCACAATCTCTGGATTTCAATTTCATAGAAATGCACAAAGATTTTTTTCTTTTTGATTGAGGGGGATTTTGTTGTTTTGTTTTGTTTTCTAAACAGTTTCAGGACTTTATTTTTAATGAGTTTTATTTACTATGTCTTTATTAGCCTGGCATTTCTTATCACTGTATTTCAACAGTTTCAGTACAGGAATAGGAATGATTTTTTTTCCCAGTTTTTTAAGATGTTATTTTCTTTGATCCATTCATAAATTTAAAACATTCCATAGAGAAGAGTTTCTTAAAATCTTTCAAGAAGTTGTTCTTATAGAACTGTTTTCCACAATTAAAAAATTTTATCACAACATTAACAAAACCATACGAAGAATTTATCCATTATCCATCTGTGGGCAACTGGCCCACAGGAAAAGTATTAGTACAGATTGTGGCGCGATTCCTAAGAAGGAATAAAGATGTCTTATGCCTGTATCCAATTTGGACAACCACCACAGAGGCAGCAGTGTCAGCCAAAGATGAGAATACACAATCTGTAAATGATAGATTGCACCATCACCTGAAGTAATAATTGGTGTCCAGGTACCACAATAGGACAGATTCAATTTCTCGAAGTTCCTTCTTATCTTACAGCTCACATGCAAGAACATGATGTGCAGCTGAGGACTTGGCATCGACCAAAGAAGAGAAGAGGATTTCCAGCTGGATCCATGAAATGCTTCCTTTCGTCAAGGCACACAGTGTGGTTAATGTCAAAAGAAGTGTTCAAATGGATTAGCAGAGACCTGACTTCCTCTTGTAACAAATACATGAAGAACACCCAGTGTACAGCAATACCCAGCTACTCAGTATCATCTCTGGATAACATATTGGTGGCATAAAATATGAAGGTAAGAAGAAAGGAAAAGTGTCAAAACAACCAACAGCGTTTTGTTGGTTTGGGGTTTTTTTTTGGCTTTTGTTTTTTTTGGGGGGTGGGGAGGAATTACACTCCTAAGCCTCTACAGATGTTAGCACTAAAAGACCAGTTAAACCATGATTTTTTCTGAAAATGAAGTTTTGTTATGAGATCAAACATATCCCAGCAATATGCAGTTAAAATGGCTGATCTTCAGCTGTACAAAGGTAAAAAATCTTTTGGAGGACTAAGCATAACCTACGTGGGAAGCTTTTGAAAAAAACAGACAAGAGAGTATGTAAGTAAAAATAACTGGTTAAGTGTCAAAGCCCCGATCAAACCAAATTGTTTTAATGGTAAGAAAGCTTCAAAGGAGGGCTAGCCAGCCAAACTCTGTAAGCAGAGAGGGGATCAGAGCTTGCGCCAATGTACGTGCTTCAGCTGAGTATCCATTGCAGTCTGAGGGCAGTACACAGAGAAAATGAAAGAGGTGGAGAGGAAACATACGCAAAATTGGTCACCTACCACATATTTGAAAGCCCTCTTAGGACTGACTTATCACATTATATTCAGAAGACTATGCTTGCTGGGGTCATCAGTAGAGAGACTGAAATATTTTTTTCTCATAACAGTGGAAAAAGTTGGGATCGGGTCGGGGACAGGGAGATAAATGGTACAAATAGCTAGGAGAGTTGGCTTGCATCCTGCTGATTACTCTTGCCATAAACAATGTCTGGGAATGGCCAGAGGCTCCTCCAGGATAGGAGCTGCTCTTGTTCCAATGGCAGAAAACTGGAATTTCCAGCAAAAGCTCTGTGTGAATTACAACAAGGTCAAGCCGTCCAAATCTGCACTTTGAAGATCCAGAGAGAACAGAACTGAAATGCCCACATCTAATTTCTTCATTATTATTGTCTCAAATCCTCACTGAACTGCAGAGAAAACTGACTCGGCAGATCTGACAGCTGGTCTCAGAATCAGCTGGGAAAGGGCGTCGGGTGGCAGAGACACAACAGCCTTTTTAAGCTTTACCACACCAAGGCAACCCTTTTCTTTTTTTTTTCTCCTTTATTCAGCATAGCTCGCTGTGTCCTGTCACCTTGCAGAATCAGTGCTAACATCATTGTGACACATGATGTTACTTTTAAATATAGGATTTGAAAATAGCAGGAATATAAGAACAGCTTAAAGACCGTGTTTTCAAAATCTTCAGTGAATGGCCCAGTAATTACCATTCAGATGATGGGAGAATGGTTTTTAAAAACATTCTGCATTCTCTTTGTTAAAATAACATCAAAGTGATATAAATAATGTCTTCTTCCCATTTTATGAAAATAAAGGATATGCTTAAAACTCCAGATATGCACCAGGAACACTGAGAACACTAATAGTATTTGGATTTTATAATGACGAATTAACAAGTAAACAGGAAACCATCATTTTTAAAGTCTCTTGAGGCAGATAAGGAATGAGAGAGTTCTGGCTCAACGTATATCTCTTCACATATTTCTGCGCATACCTAATAAATACGCTTCACATAAATAAATACATATATGTTTGAGCACACACATGTGTGAAAAGACTCAGAGAAACAATTTCCAGATTAGCTTAAATGACAAATACAAACAATTTTAACTGAATACAGTACTAGGGTAGCACAATTAAGCTTTCAAAATCTAAAAAGTGTCCAAATAAGTTTGCACAGGAAACCTTATATTTTCTTCTCTCTGCTACATGCCAAGACAATGTTTCATTCAAGTATCATACACTTATTTCCCCCCAGAGAGCCTCTGTCTATTTAATGCACAGGATGGACTGTTCTCCGTGAAAAAACACTTAATGAAAATAGATCAAAATCCTTAAATGTTTAAATATGTAGTCTCATGGCTTATTTACACAGTGTTATCGAAAATCTGTTCTAAAGGCAGACTAAGTTTTGTAAGGACTTACTGCCATGGAGTTCATCAGCATAAGATGTATTTTACAATAAACAGTTATTAGTTAAACAACAGAAAAACCCCAAGCAACAAGTGAATAACTAGCAAAATAGAAGCATTTGTTACAACTCACAACCAAGTCACAAATGCCATCTTCTCTCCTTCACCAAACCCCCATCCCTCAACTTTATCTGCCACGAAGGAGGAAGGGATTCTGCAGGGAGCAGCTGCCTTTATGACACAGCCCTGATTCACCCTCTGAGCACTGGACACCCTTGGAAAAAACGATTAGTGCTTCTGCAGTTCAGAAGTGCATAACTGCATGTGCACATGAATACATGTGACTCCTCCAGAAGCTGTATAACGGCAGCATTCAGTGCTAGGCTTTCAGTTGTCTTGTTTCCAGGTTTTCTGGTCTCCTCCTGCCCCACTGCCTCCTTCATCCCTCACAATGCTGACACCCACCTTGTCATCTGCACAAGGCTCCTTTTCCCCCAACGATCTGGTCTCCTTCTCCTCTTTTCTGTTCACATGTCCCTGTATCAAGAGTTTCAGGTCCCATGCCCAACATCGCAGCAGCTCCTGGCCACGGTGAGGACCGATGGGTCCCACACCACCTCCAGAAGGGATGTGTTCAGCCTGGCTCTGCTGATGGGACACGGGTGCTGGCAAGGGGTAGGAGCACACACAGCACACACAATATCATCAGGGAAATTAAATGCCAGATGTCACAAGTCTGACAGTCTCCAAACAGATTTTCACATGTGCAATCATGGGTGTATTTATAAAGGAACAACCACAGGAACCACCTTCCGTGCCACAAACACCCTCTGCTATCTTCTCTCCCAAAGGAGGAGGGTAAAAAATACACATATTTCTGTAAGAGAAAAATGGACAAAATCCTACAGAAGTTTCAGCTTTTTTAAATCTATCCATTTATTTTTATTATCCACTATCATTCCTTCCTCTCTTCCCCCTTCCCGTCACCCCCACAAAGAGAATAAAACATTTAGAGTGGAAAACTACAAACAAACTAAACTTTGGAGAAGTTATAAGCCATTGAAAACAGCATTTTATAACGAAAATTGCCGAGCAGCCTTAGCTACAGCCATTTCTACTCCAGCTGCCCGTAACAACAAACTGTGACAAGATAGAGTAAGAAGGAGAAGGCATTCAGACCCTGCGGTAGCTGGAGCAGTTCGTACTGGCTGTACAGCATTTGGGAAATGCATTAGTTGAGAAGTTCCAGTCCTGTGGTCTGTGGACCACTTGCCTGTCGTCCACAAAGGACGGCTTAGTTACGTGGTGCTGGACCTCCTCATTTCCAACTGCTAGGTCGCATTAAAAGACAGATCGGATTTCCTAATATTTATCTCAATGTACACAGGACACCGCAGAAAGACATATTAGTGTATTTGTTAGGAGGAAGGGAAAGTTGGTGTCCTCAGAGATGAAAGAGGAGCAAGTCTACAAGACAAGCCCTCTCAGAGGATGCAGTCCGTGCTATGAAGCGGTGGGAAGCCTTGCACTGGACCTTCAAATTCAGTGGTATTTGTAGAATATGACAAGAGGAAACGGTCTCAAGTTGCGCCAGGGGAGGTTCAGGCTGGATATTAGGAAGAACTTCTTCACTATAAGAGTTGTTAGGCATTGGAACGGGTTCCCCAGGGAGGTGGTGGAGTCATCATCCCTGGAGATGTTCAAAAAACGTTTAGATGTGGCACTTCAAGACATGGTTTAGTGGGTTTAGCGGGCATGGTGGCATTGGGTATACGGTTGGACTTGATGATCTTTGAGGCCTCTTCCAACCATAATGATTCTATGAATATTTATAGATGAGGAATCTTTTCCCACACCCTCCTGCCTCCTCCCATCCTTGCAGCCAGTTTGTTACTGCAGCAGTGGGGAAACAGCAGAGTCATCCTCTGTGAACCCAAGGCCTTACTAATTTCTACGGGGAGTCCTCCGCACGCACTGAGAAAGCTGCTTCGATCTTTCTCAACTGTAACAGATATAAAAGCTCCAGTAGTGTCTTGCTCAACTTCATCTGAAAAACCTCCCCAAGAAAAAAATTGCGCCAAAAGGAAGTGAGTCCCTCCTTCACATAATTTAGACCATTCAGCATATTCATTGCAGTTGCAATACAGGCATTTTCTTGTAAACATAAACAAGAGAGAAAGGGAAACAAAAAAACAGAACTAGCTGTTAGCTCATCAACATCCATGCACAGAAAAGAACCGCACAGGGTAGGGCTGAGGCAGGGACGCAGACAAAGCAGCAGTAACTCCTCAGGCTATCTCATACAGACAACCGTGTACAAACACACCACAAAGCTAAGACTTCTCAAACCAGGATGAAATAGGATGAAATGATTTGCTGTCATTTACAACACTGTTTGCCTTTGCTGTACACCTTGCAATTTCTAAATGAGTAATGCTCATCGACATCACCGTTGGTCCAAGACACAGCAGACCTCTCTGTGTTCAGAGGATCATTTTGTTTGCAAACATGGAGAATAAGAAGGAGGATCTGTGATCTTCCTCTTCGAATAATATCTGCCAGGGATGGGCAGAAAAAGAAAACAGGAAGAGAAAACAGCCATCAGTGCAATGCAGCTGAATGAGCCTGACTAAGGAAATTTTAATACTTGACATTGCCCCAATTGAAAAAAATCCCCAAAATATATACATACACACATATATAAATTTAAAATATTAACACTTTAATATTTTTAAAATGCATATATATGCACACATTCATGCATAAGCTTATATGCACATGTGCAGTGAAAATTTCAGTGACCACTGTAATTTTGGATACATTGTTATTTCCACACATTACATACGGTATCATAATTTACCTTAAAATTAAACTTAGAATCAAATTCCTGTACCTGATTTCATTCCAACATTGCAGTATTTATCAATTACTATTTTTGGAAATAATTATTGAAGAGATCATAGTGTGAGTATACATTTTTATCATAAAGAAATAAAAGTCTTCCTACTGAGAGGATTAAAGCATCTTTATACCAGGAAGACTAAGACTTCTGGTTAAAAATTGTGAGCAAGCAGTTGCTAATTTTCTGTTCAATAATTCAAGAATAATGTTTTCAGTAGCCTGACAGTGGATAAGAACTTTATTGACAGGTTCTGAATCCCAGAAAAAAACTTAAGAATGTCACACAGGAAGAATCAAATGTCCAAAACCTGTCAACCCAGAAAAAAGCAGAGGATAGTCAGATGGTTAATCAGAAATCAAATGCCCAATATTGATGTTTCAGACAGGGATGTGCTACCCATTGAATTCAGGGTGATGGTTCCTCAGCGGCAAAATATTTCTCATTTTCAGCTAAGAACCATCTTAAGTGGTATATGGGAATCAAAACCAAAGACAAGCTATTTTGTTTTAATAAAATCATCATCTGCTTACCAGCTACAAATGAGAAATCCTACAACATTTACCTAAGTTGCATAGGAGCAGGCTTGTTTTTCTCCTCTACATGGCAGCGACGAAGTACAATCTGGAAGCCAGAGGCGTATGTCAGAGACTGTCGGTTTGGCTCTGTTTCCAAGTCTGTCTTCACACTGAAGATAACTAAGGGCTAAATTGCAATCTATGGCTTCCCATAGATTAAAAGCTTTTTATATATATATATACATGCCACTTTTAAATTCTTATTGTTATTATTCTTAACCAATTCTTTTTTCTGGTAGAAAACAATGGTTGAAAGATTTCCTCTGAAACATCTTTTGATATCTCAAGGTCTGGATTCAGCTTATCCAATTTCAGACGCTTGCCTAAAGCACTAAGTACTCTAATTTTTGTCAGTGGAGGCTATCTACCTTTTCAGTCATTCTGAAAGATCTTCCGCCAACTGCAGAGAAGAACTTGTGTGACTAGATTTGTAATTCAGTTGTCTCAGTTTGGGTGGGATGAAACCAAAGTCAAGAATGAATGATAAGGTTTCCAGCTTTTTGTATTCCAAATAAACTTGAGTTCTAACTGAAGGATGAAGAGAACAATCCCAACTGTTGGATTTCAGTGGTTTTTTGTTTGGGTTTCTTTTTAATTTCTCAACATAAAACAATGACAGACTCTTTAAGAAGAGTTTACCTCAGCCATGTATTTCCCTCAATGTCTCAGAAGGTTTTGGAATGGTCTCATATCTTTCCCTCTAACCACATCCAGTGATGATTACTCTACAATCTAGCCTGGTGATATCTAACTAAACGTTATATTTCAACAGGACCATCTTCAATACAAATAACTAATCCCAGCCTTTCAATAGCCTATCTTGGCCCATTAGAGCAGAATATGGTGCTATAAGTCATATTTTATTTCAGGCCAGCTTGCCTGTCCTTCTGTGATGAATCCTCTAAAAATTACAGCACATAACAGAAATAATTTGATTAAATTGTAAGCCACAATACATGTCTGTTAAAGTAGGTAAGGCTGGCAGGACCCAGTTGGATTGACATCCAAACCAAAGACTTCACATCGGCTCCAATGGTGTGAATGGCTGCTTCAGAGAAGAACAGCCGCAATGCTCACTTACTGGAGCTGAGTAAAAAAAGGTTGAGTTTGTAAACAACAACAGAATAACAAAAGAAACTGCAAGGAAATTAAGTAGCTTGCTGGATCTGATAGAAACATTTCATAAAGAAATCAGGATTCATGCCAATTTTTGCTTAAAGATGTTTTGAGTTTGACAGCAGCCACTTTCTTGATCACTGAATGAACAACTTAGCACACACTCATCACATACAACAACACCCCTAGTCTCAAAGGCAAATCCAGAAGATAGACACTGTGTTTTCCTCTATATGTAGCCATTCCCTATGAGCTCTCTCTGGCAGTCTCAGAGGCAACAGCTCACCAGTGGTCCCTTTTCCCCTCCCCAGGCCTGGACCAAGTGGTGATGGGGACATATGGCTTTGTGCTGGCCATCTCACAGGTCCATGGCTCTCAGGGGGGAAAGGTAGAAATACAATTACAAGCGGCAACTCTGTGGAAGGAGGTGGGGAAGGGCTGCCACAAAGAGATGCGGGTGCAGAAGCAGGGTGAGGTGGAGGTGGACAGCCCAGCCAGGGCTCCTGGACGCACCAGCACGCTCTAGGGAGAGCAGAGGCACCGAGATGGCCCCTCACAGCACAGACCGAGCACTTTGGGCTGCTCACTGATGCCCTCACTGTCATGACCTCCTAGCACACGTTTCCCTTCATGATCTCTGTGATCCTACAGTGCTCTTGCAGTCATTCTTTTTTTTTTTTTTTTCTGTCTCCTTGCAGTAGCTCTTCCTACCTGCCCATCCCTGCCTCCTCCACTAGGTCTACCACTCTAGTTACATCCTCAGTATTTGTTTTCCCTCTTCTTGTGAGCCTATTAATGCATCCTTTTGCAATTTCCATTTTCTCCTCAATTAGACAAGACCATATGTAAAACAAACCAAGAAAAGAATAAGTTGAAATGCTGACAGCAGACTGTCTGTTTCCACGTTCCCTTCCTATGCTATAAACTTGTGGCAAAGGGAATGTCCCGTATCAGATACATTTATGCCCTATGTATCTGCTGTAAAAGGGGGCCATTCTCAGACAAGCATTCTTTTTAGACGATCCCATAAGTTAACAGTAACAATTAAAGAGCCAACCAACTTAAAAATACATCCACTTAGAAGTTTTTTTCATAAGCTAAGTTAAAAGAAGTTCTGTGTATTTGCTGTGTGCATATATATCCTCACAGCATTTTTCCTGTCATTGCAGTAGACATTTGGTACATAAACTTAGTTCTTTGCTTTGGATTTGCAACAGCACATACTGGGAGTTGACTTATCCGATGGCATTCTCTAAAGCCCATTACAGCAATGAGTTCTAGTCATGAGTTATATATGTCTCCAAAATTACTGGGAATAGAATTGCCTAGGGACATTGCAGGGTCTTCATCACAGGTTGGACACATGTCTGTCTACCAAGGCTTAGGCATAACAAGGTACTGGTCTTGGTATAGGAAAGTGGCTTGTATCAAACCTTCTCAACATTTTTTGCCTGTTCCTTCAACTAACAAAATTCTTCGTGCTTCTCTGTACAGGGATACTCAAGTTGCATACAAAGTCGTTCCCTGCCTACTTGAGCTTTCAAAGGACCCCATCAGTAGGTGTAGTAAGCAAATGCAAGGCAAGATGGATGCTTGAGACCCTTAGATTTATAGTTATAATACTTTTTCATAGAAGCAATGGCTAAAGTGGAAGGACAAATTATTCCTGCCTCAGTTCCACTACAAATCTATGGCAAGCCTAATCAATTTAAGCCAACTGAAATCTTTAATCTATCCTACTTCACTTCATCTAACAAAACTTAGGCTAAAATAAAAAAGTGTGTGGTGGAAGATCACAAGTTCCATTAAAAAGAAAACTTTTAAATTTAAATTCACAAAAAATTAAAAGAAACTGCTGATACAAACAGCAATGTTTTAAAATATCCATTTCCTGATCTCTTTCAGTGGTTCTGTGGAAACAAGTAGAAACCGTGTAACTGGTTAGTCATCATGATTGTAAAGCTTTTTTAAAGCATTTCCAGTTGTTTATTATTGTTGACTTCATGAAAAGAATCTCAAAAAAGTTAAACTGATGCCTGAGATTGGAGTGAAACTTTAAAATGCATACTGATTTTTAAAGGACTGGGTTTGTTATTCCCTGAGAGTGACAGACACACAGAGACTCTGAGATGTGGCAACTGGAGAAAGAAACCAAAACACAAAACCATACTACTTTCCATGTGAGGAGGCATAAGGGAGCTTCCTTATTTTGGTCACTTCCTCTTCCCTCTTTCTCACCAACACACACACACACACATGCACAGCACACACACCCCTGCAAACAGATCCTGAGCCTGTAATCCTCTGCTGAAAATCTTTCTTGCTGCTTTAATGAGCTGAATTCTCTTTGGAATGAAAAAGATTAAATAAAAATTCCAACACAACAGTGCAGGCAAGCCTAAGGCAGGAATGAATGGCCAGGGCAGGATCATGATAGATAAATAAAAATGCAGAAGCAGTGTCAGATCAAAACTTTCATCAAAAAATACAGTCCTTGCCTGTCCCTGTTTCCAGCTGTCCATTAAATCAATTGAGTTCTGCTTGGGCTCAAATATCTCTAAGAGACTGATCTGTGAGGTCAGGGTTTAAAGGCTGACAAAAGAGGAAATCTCATGAGTAAAAGCCCTGTCATGGAAGTCTTCACTTTATTCGCTTACAAAAGAGGAAGACAAAAGAAACAAACACTAAAGTATTTCAGGAACAGATTCAAAAAGAAGAGAGTACTGAAATTAGATTAATGCTACAGCTTATTTAAATTTTGAGTGTTTGGAAAACACTCTATTGCCTAGCACCATACAACGCAGAGGAATTTAGGAACAGTTGATTCTGCTTAATCAGGATTATATGACCTTTTCAGTCCTATGTTTTATAATTCTTTAGTTCATGACTGGGACCGTTTGCTGTTTTTGCAATGCCAGTAGGGAAGGTGCTGCAGCACTACAAACACCAATAATGAGATCACGACTCCTACTAATCTGTCCTGGGCTATCAAATCTAGTCCTCCAGCACAGAACATAACCATACAGCAGATGACCTTTTCAGTCCTATGTTTTATAATTCTTTAGTTCATGACTGGGACCGTTTGCTGTTTTTGCAATGCCAGTAGGGAAGGTGCTGCAGCACTACAAACACCAATAATGAGATCACGACTCCTACTAATCTGTATTGGAACACAGAACATAACCGTACAGCAGAATTTTAGACCATCCCACAACTTCACTTCACCAAAACCACATGCCATCCATGCTATAATAAGCTTAAAGCCTTTCCCATACAAAATCAGAAACCTCAAGAAATGCAATTATGTCACCAAAAGGGGAAAGATTCCTGCAATAGCAGGCAATTACTCTGGTGAAAATGCCTAGAGATCAAGAGAATCCATTGCAGCTGCAGCACTCTGACTGAAGTTTTGGGACTCTGCTCCTACAAGAAAAAGACCATGGGCTGGCTGCAAGCTTCCCACCACCCGGACCAGAGGCCCAAGTAGCTCCAAACACTGGAAAGTGCTCAAAAATCAAAAACTCCCAAGCAACAATTCTTGCCAATTTGAGAGAAAATGTTTTCTAGCTGTTAGTTTAACACCGGGTACGTTAGAAAGACATATCAGTAAATCATCTGAGATTGAAAAAGAAGCAAACAAAGAAAACATCCAGAAGACAACATAAGCAATTAGCTAAAGAGGGTGGGAAGGATGGTCCTTGTAGATGGCTACTGGAAACTCTAACAAGAGTCAGTGTTTGCACACAAATACAGTCAGCTAACACTAAGTCTGCTTCCATGCCTCTCCTGAGGGCATGAATAAATCCAAACACCCAAAGTCTTGAATGGGTTATAAAGTTGACTACAGAAAATTGCATTATGTGTTCATACAATATCTTCCATGTGATGAACAATCACCTAGAGCTACTTGTGCTATATGATTATTATTCATATTTTAAAGGCCATATAAATGGACAAATGGCTGGAGGGGGAGAAAGTCAATCAATCTTTCCCCTCTCTAGATTCAGTCGTCCTGCCTCTGAATCCAAATAATTCTTGAGTGGTGAGAAACATTGCTTTAATCTGTAATTTAGGCCACAACAGAAAACATTAAAGAAATTCCCTGTTACAGTTTGCAGAAGCTTCCTATTAATTAAAAAAATAAAAACTTCAGGAGCATATCAACATGCTCAAGAGTCAAGTCCTCACAAAGTCCTTGGTCTCACCTAAAAATAAAAAGCAGGACACAAACTCATTTTATCTATGATAAATTTGCAGGAGATGAATTGAAGAATGTGATTTCAAACTTTTAGTTATCTGCATGCAATCTCCATCCTTCAGATACATTTGAAATCAGTTTAAAATTACTAGTATGTATAACCAAGAGTGCATCCCCTGGAAATAATCATTCTGCTTTATCAGTACTGAAAAAGACTCAGTCTAACAAGCAATGTAGTTTGGGAAGCCACAGTTCAAAAAAAGACATAATTTAACTGGAAAGTTTCTGGAGGGAAAAAAGAGAAAAATATTCGGAGGGATAAAAAAACTGCATCTCCAAAATGCAGGCTGCTAAACCTATGGAGAAAAGACCAAAGAGCATAAACAAAGGGGGAAAGACAGCACATGACTCTAAGTAAAAAAAAAATCCTACAACAACAAAGGTGCTTGTGGTGGGCAGGATAAAAATTGCATAAATCATACGTAAAAGTAGCATGGATTTATACATTTTGCAGTTAGATTTAGGGAAAAATTAAAAGGAATAGATTGCATAGTCTAGGCCTTAAATGGTTGCATCTATAAGTGTAAACATCTGTTAACTTGTTTAAAAGCCAACTTAATTAAATTAGCACAAATCCCTGGGTGGCATTTCATTGAGTTAAACTAAAATCATAGACTCCTTGGGCTGGAAGAGATCTCAGGAGGTCACCTAGTCAATTCCCTGTCCACAGGCAGGATCAGCTTGTCTCACGTCATCCCTGACAGATGTTTATCTATCCTGTTTTTGAAAGACCACCAAGAATGGAGAGTTTATAACCTCTTTAGACAATCACTTTACTGTGAGACTTTTGCTAATCTACACAGCACAATATTACACCAAAGTGATGAAATGCAATATATTAAGCAGCGGTGTTTGCTTTTAAACATGTGAATATTTATTGCCATCTCTTAACAAATTACCATGGATCAGTTGACAGATGGTAATGAACCAAAAACACACACAACCTATCACAAGTGTGAAATAAAATAAATTTTCTTAAACTGAAGTTAAGCCTTTTACCTCCATTTGCCAGGGGCTAAAATCATGCATGTGATTAATTACTTTTCCTCAACCAGCAGTTGGGTAAGTCAGGATAACTCCATTTTTCCTCTAAGCTCATAAGTTATTATTTACATGATAGGTTGATTTACATATTGTTATTTGAGAAGAACAACATTATTCTACTTAGAGTGTTAGTATACTTTCCTTGTTCTACATTTGGATATGACCAAGTTTGTGGGCTCGAATCAGGTTTCAATAAAGATACAGAAGAAATATACCCTATCAACTATAGCAAAATAACACTCCTAGCCACCTTTTTTCCCAAAAATGCTTCCCACACTTTTGACACAAAAGGAGAACGCGGTCACCAGTACCACCTGGTCTTACTTCTGCATTTAGCAGATAAAAAACATGCTGGAGAATCATGGAAGTATAGAACAGCCCAGGTTGGAAGGAACCTCGAAAGATCACTTGGTCCATCCCTTCATGGGAAAGGGAGGCTAGGTGAGATTATCTAGCACCCTGCCCAATCGCATCTTGAAAACCTCCAGTGATGGGGACTCTACCACACCCCTGCAGAGGTTGTTCCAGTGATTGATTGTTTGTACGTAAAAACTCTTTTCTTTTATCAGGATGAAAGCACTCTTCTTATCAAGCATTCCTTCTTTTGAGTTTAAATCTAGCTCATTTTGCAGCTGCATTAGTGCCTCACAACACATATGTTGCTATAATGCATTGCCGCTACAGAATAATGTAAAAAGCATTTTTAATATTTGTTGTGTTGAGCAGAGACTCTTGCCTCCCCACTCAACTGACAGCTGGGCACACTGCTAATGCCTACACTTCCCTCTGTCATGGTAGTACTTTCTTTTCAGATGAGAAGACAAGCATAAAAGACATTTTTCATCACGTTCAAGTGTACTCACAAAGACAACTTCAGAGACAACCCTGGAAACTTGCATTGTCCTAGAAAGTCAGTATCCCTTTGAATGATGTTAAGGTATCTCACAAAGTCTTTCTTTTTGCCTCCCTTAAAATTGGGCTTGTGATCTTTTTTGCTTCTTTGCACTACACAAAAAAATTATGAAAGGTTTTTTACTTCTTTTAAAGTAATGATCAGTAATGGCAAGTCCCTTTATCCTTTGTTTCGCAGAAAGATACCTGGCTCATATTACATTTGTTCGTGGTGAACTTTTACAGATCCAAGGAATGAGTAAAGAACTAGGCTTACTTTCCTTCAAAAGACTAAGAGTTATAAATTGACATTTTATAAATCCTTTCATTCTCTCAGGTCTTTTAACATTCCACTTTCACCAGTATATCAATTCTAAGAATTAAGTAAGATTACAAATCTATTGACGGAAAAGATCAGGGTGAAAAAGTTATTAGAATATTTCACACTTTTTGAAATACCTAATAAACAACATTAAAGAGGTTACCTGAATATTAAAATGCAGTTCTCAAAATACAAAATGTGATCTTCTAATTTTAAAAGTAACAAAAGTTACATTAAATCAGAGAAACATTGGTCTATGTTGTAGATGTCTAAGTGTTTCATTTAGATCACACCTTTTGGGGCGCAGGATGTGGACAGATTGGTTTCTTAGAGAAACATCTTAGGCAATTGCACTGTGTGTTCATCAGTGCTAATAATAACTTCCAAATCCATAAAACTGAAAAAAAAATCTTGAAAAAAAAAAAAAGGTTCAGCCTGGATAGAGGAAAGACATCCCAATTACTGCCTGGACTAAGGATAAGTCAATAAGAAATAAGAAAGATGCTACCGCGTGCCTATGGGTTGCCACCAACAGGGACTTAACTCCATGGGAGCAACAAGAGGCACTGCCCTTTGCAAACCGAACAGGAGGCTACGTAAACTCAGCAGCCTGGAAAGCAGGACACAAACCCATAGGAAAGTACTTGGGAAGGATCATGGCTTTGGTACTTCCACTACTCTTTGAACAGTGAGGGGTTGTGTTTTTGTCTCATTTAAAATGAGTGAGCACTTTCCTTACTAGGATTTCTGACAAAGCATTTTCTTTACTGAAATTTACTTACTTTTTAGTATGCTGGTACTGCATCACCACTTAAGTACATTCAACGTTTCCAAAAAACTGGACAGACTTGTCCTGACTTTTATATAGAGATCACATATAATACAAAAACCAGGTCTCAGATGCAAACCTATCCCATGTTGACTGGAGTCCCTTTCACTTTCAAAAGGCACCAATGCATTAGAAGTTTATGAAAGACACTAAAAATGACAACTGATCATGTAAGGATAATATGAAAATTTCTTCTTCATTGTTCTATTTATAAGGGTTTTTTGGGGAAAAAGGCTTTAAATGAATAGCCTGTATCTGGAAGATCTTCCCCCCAAAAATCCCAATGCGTTTGTCATAAATCTATGATCTGGGGGTGGGGGGAAGGGTAAAATCAATTATATTATTACTTTCTACAATGATAAGTTATCCAAAGCAAACTAACCACTGGCTATCTAAAACCGTGCTGATACTTTAAGGCAGTTTGCTCTCATTTGTTCTTTTTGGAGAAAGAAAAAAACTTACCAAGTCATGCAATTTTTTTTTAGTTCTTTAACACTGATGTTATGATACTGGATGATTCCCCAAACTCAGCTGGCAATTTCTTTCTCAATTTACTTTTTTAATATTCATCAGACTGATGAATTCTTATAAAGTTGATTCAGAAAAAGTTAATTAGATCAATTTAAAATGCAATTGGCAGAAGGCAAACAACCTCATAAGTTATTTGTTCTCTTGTTGTAGATATATGTCTAAAGAATAAGTGTGGTTAGCACTGGGACACATTAGTCACAAGAAAGGTTATTTTGACAACTTAATGTCACCAGGATGCTTCTCCACACACTGAAGTTGAAGTTGTCAGTCCTAATGAGGATAAGCCTTAGAAGTGCTGCATAACCATCATTGTAGATTACCTGACACTGACTAAATGCCTAAGGGCAATCTTTATCCTTGCTTTAAAAAAAGAACACACACACACAAAAAAAAAAAGAATCCTTTTTGTAGCTGTTTTGCATTCAGGTTGCTTCCTTCATTCCAGTCTTTAGCTGACAATACCCCACAACACTGTTCAAGGATGTCATCTCAATAACACACTTTAAGGAAAGCAATATAAAGGAAGTGTTTTCTTACAAAAGAGGGACACCTTAAAAACATATTGATTTAAAAAAAAAAAAAAAGTGTGATTTAAATCATTGGTAGTAACAAAGATGTTCCTTACTCAGAATCAGAAGTCTTTTTCCAAAGATTTTACCATTTTTATCATCCTTTGGATTATAACAGGGACTTTGCAAGAGTTTGGGGGGCTCTTTTCTTCATCTGTTAAATAATTTGAATCTGACAGCAACCAGCTAATGAACACTTGACAGAAGAAACGAAACAAACTTCTACCAGGGTCATGAATTGGATGCAAAATAAAAAGTTTGGCTTAATTGTTCAGAACTGAAATGGTTTTGAAATTATTGAGCTCTAGAGCAAAACATATCAGCATTAATGAGCCGTTCCTTTGTAACCATGAGGTTACACATGGGTAAGACTAATGTGGTGAAATCTTAAGCTGTAGGTAAGTGCTCCCAAGACACTCATCATCTGAGCATCTGGATACACATCTCATACTCAACTGAAAATCTGTTTTAACAAATCTCTGTCACCGAGGTTCACGTTCATGATTTGCTGTGGTGACTGGAAATTATCAGAACGTATCTAATTAATAAGCCCTGGAAATCCATAAGCCAAGTGTTTCAGCAGGCCATCAGCAGGGGGAACTACCACGTAGAAGAGCAAGGGAATGCACAAAGCAAAGGAGACTAAGAAATGGGACCAGCTTAGACTCACGTAGATGGGAAACATACTCTTGGACTTGTGGTGTGACAAGCAGGCAACACACACCTCTTAATTGTCACCATCTAGTTTTAACACGGAAATACATTTCTGGATTCTTATTCCAGACAAACTCTAAGCCATATATCCCTTGTATTGGTATGAGGTATCTTAGGAATACGTCCCGCACATGTTAGTTTAGTGTGCTTTATGATAAAAGAAGGTATTTTCTGAAGATCACGTTTTTCCCTTTGTGTCACATCGACACGCGATAGCTTATTAGTAATTGTGACAAGCAGGCAACACACACCTCTTAATTGTCACCATCTAGTTTTAACACGGAAATACATTTCTGGATTCTTATTCCAGACAAACTCTAAGCCATATATCCCTTGTATTGGTATGAGGTATCTTAGGAATACGTCCCGCACGTTAGTTTAGTGTGCTTTATGTTAAAAGAAGGTATTTTCTGAAGATCACATTTTTGCCTTTGTGTCACATCGACACACGATAGCTTGTTAGTAATTCATTTGAACAGACCTAAGCAATTTAAACATCCTGTTTTATGGTTGTACAAGATCAGCAAAAGAACTACAATACTTTACAATAGGACATATACATTAATTGAGGTCCATGTTCTCCACAGGCGTGGTCATTTTTTGGTAAGCATTTAGAGGACACAATTGCTACTTCCCAGCCCAAAGAAGATGAAGCAAGCAGAGAGCCCTTGCCCAACATTGCACACGTCACTTAGCAAAAGTCATCTCTGGGACTCTCACAAACTTGTTTCCCCATCACGTGCTAAGACTGTTCGTAAGACACTTCAACAGGAAAGATCACTTTTAACCTCCTCTGCTGGCCGTGTCGAAAGGAACATAGTGTTAATGTGATGAATGTAAACATGCCACCAAAAAAACTACACTGAGATTGCACAGGCCCCAGAGAAGAACCTTAATGATTTATTGGCTGGGCTACACTTTAGTGGGAGTTAACATCAACTCGCTCCAGGTCTGCCCTTGATTCTCTATGTATCTACTGTGGGATCACACAGAGTAGTTGTTGGACTGGCCTCACTGCCTGTTGACGTTGACCAGAGATTCTGGCCCTCTGCTTTTTATCTTCTTTCTCATAGTAAGGATATTCCAGAAAATTAAATCAGGCTGCGGATCTCGAGGAGCCACTAATGTGACAGATCATTATTTGAACGTAAGCTGGTGTTGCCATCTTTTTAAGTAGCTTTCATTTTTACTCAATCTGTATCAGCAAGCAGCCATAAAACTAATTTTCTACAGAACTACTAGTTTTGCACAAATTAAAATACTAAAGATTTCACTTTCAGACACATCTGACTGAAAAAAAGTGCCCCAAAATCATAGAAAAAATAAAACATTTTTTGCCATGTTTTATTTAAATATGTGTAACAGACATAAATGCTTCCTGGTTTTCCTCAGTAGAATAAAAAAGAAAAACGCATACCATCTGAAGAGCTATTCACTCCTGTGAGTTATTAGAAGGGTACGCTATTCATTTACTGCTCATTTGTGTGTGCATAATCAGTGTTACATACCCAAATTACATGTGTTCCCAGTTTTTCCAGTTCACATGGAGTTCCAAGCCATCACTTCGTTCACACTCATCTGTTATTCCCCTTCCATATGACAGTGCACAAGGCAGGGGGGGAAGTAAATTTAGCCTAAAACCAACAGTTTTGATGAGCATTACGTGGGATGTTTGTGATTTCAAACAAGCTAGCTATTGCTTCAGTCAATAGGTCACAGTTCTAATGCAGACTATTCATGTGAGCTATCTCCAGAAGAATGAAGAGATTCTTCTTTATAAAGAAGTTTTATGTTGCTTCACAAAGCGTTTCCTTCTGTTCCATGATCTCCTCGAGTTCCCTTTGCTATCAACAACATTTCAGACTAGTGAGGCAGAAAAGAAGTTTAGGAGCCTGGACATTAGGTTCATAACATTAACTTATAACTCTTCCCTCTCTATTTCCCTAAATCTTTAAAAACAAAACAAAATTAAGTTTCTTGGATCTGAAAGGCATGAATTGTTATTAGAATGTTTTTTAAAAGTATTCTGGGAAACGTCTCTAAAATACATGGGAAAACAATTGCCTTACTCCAACCGTGTTTTTTTTTTTTTTTTTTTTTTTTTTTTGAAAAAGAGTGTTTTATGAAGATAAAAAGACCATTAAAAAAAGCCTTCTCTTCCCCGCCTCAGCTGCTTCACTTTTCCTGAGACATCTGGATCTAGTGAAGTACGTTCTGGTTGACAGACAAGAAAGAAATACATACGCTTTTTGATGTAAGAGTAAGGCATATTAGCAAAGATTTTGTTGTCCTGTTATATCACAAAATACAATGAAAGCTATAAAAACGCAACTCTTCAAGCAAAGAAATGACTTGTTCTTCATCTTTGCTTACACATATACCCGGTCAGGCCCAAGGGCCCTATAATTAACAAGGACAAACTGCACATGTCCGAGAAAGACATTTAGGGGGCAGAAAGCTCATCACACTCCACTGGAACTGGTCTCCAGCCTTAAGTGCTTCCTAGCACAAAAGCTTCCTGAGACAGCAGTGATTTATTTAAATTTAACTGCCAAGATGGATTTTCTTCCATGAATTTCCTTGATCGAATTTGTGACATAAAATGATAGCTACAATGTCCCATGGTAAGGAGTTCTGTGGAGTTACTGCACACTCAGTGAAGTATTACCTTGCCTGTCAAGTTCACCCAATGCTTCCTAGCTCCTCTAGTGAGTAAAATCCTGAACAGTTGTTCCCGGTTCATCTTCCGCATAGTTCTTACACCTGTACGGCCTTTTGTCATCTCTCTCCAGGCTGAAGACGTTTAGTCCTGGGCCATCCTTGTTTCCCTCTTTCTTTTCCAGCCATAACAGATCTTTTTGAACTAGACAACTCAAAATTTTAAAAAAAGTATTTCATAAGTAGAAGAAACACCGATTTATATAACATTTTGTACTCTGATTCCTAATTCTTTTAGCATTGTTTGCTTTTCCCCCTGACCTCCCTGAGAAGTTATGAAGTAATGCTTTTGTAGACTGTTTCTGGCCCAAGATCCTATTCCCAGAGACCAATACAGATTGGCCCAGAGGCAGCACAGAGCACTCAGGATTTAGATTGTTTCTCCCTCCACCTTGTTTTAAATTTAACTGGATCAAACTTCAACTGTTATTTTATTCTTTGGTATCAGCAGGTGCTTCTGTGACTCTCTTCACTCAGCCTTTACTGTTCTAAATCATTTGGTGTCATCAGAAAATTTTGAAACTTCACTACTATTCAAACCAGTTACCAAGATGTTGAGCACTGCGGATCCTGGCACAGATTCTTGTGAGGTCCTGCTAATGTTCTGACTTTTAATAGTTTCCTAGCTTTTAACAAGTTTTTAGCCTTGTAGAAGCATTATCTTTTATATTGCAGAAACTTAGATTCTTTGATTTTCAGGCATGTAGCTTGTCAACTGCATTAGGAAAACCAGCTATAATATATTAGCCAAGTATCCTTTGCTCATAACTTCTGCTACAAATTCTTTAAAGGAGTCCAAGCATTTGAATGTTTTGTTTACAAATACCCATTTTGCCTTTTACTAGTAGCCTGCTTGCAGAAAGACATGACTTTCAGCTGCATAAATCTGATCCAGACCTTTATTTGCCCAAAATTCAATGCTCTTTGAATTCAGCATTTTGCTGAGAGCTGTAAGAAAACAGCAGTTTCATTGGTGTGAATTTATTTAAAGCAACAAGATGCTGGTAGCTGGTCCATATAGGTTATTTTGACTGAATGAGCAGCTCTCACACTGCATTCTTAGCTTTATCTTTCCAGACCCATATCAATACAAAGATACCAAAATTCGTTCACAGCCTTGATTGCTGCTGATAAGTTGTCATACACAAATAGGCTCAATGCAATGTAAAAGAAGGGCATGACTGATGCAGTGACAAAAGACAAGGCACCATTGACAGAATTTTTTGAGAAAAAGAACAAATGGAAACTAGTTTTACTTGAATTCCTTGATTACAAAAAAATTTAAATACAGTCATTGGGATGTTGCTAATGAAATGATAGTTTGGAAGCAAAAACTCAACCAAAATAAAAGCTGAATACAAGCAAAGTGGGAATCAGAGACTGAAAAATTATCATGCAAGATGTAGGAATCCCTCTCATTGTGTGACTGAAAGCCTGAATAGTCCTGAAAAAGTTATTCACCCCATATGTGATACATATTATTTTGTTGCTCTGTTTTATTTAAAAGGTCTGAACTGGAATTTCTTCTGTAAAAAGTGTCAGAAAAAGATTATTTACATATAAATAAAAAGAATGCATTTCCAGAAAAGTAGTCACAGTTCTAGGTAAGTCCCCAAAAAGAAGCCTGAAGTGGCCTTAGGTCCCAGAATGATGTGTTTGCATCTCTGCTAAGAGCATTGTGCTTGTTTTCTGCACTGGTCAAAGCATGAAATGTAAACTTGGCTGACCTACTTTTGAGAAGTTACTCACACTGGGGTGTGTTCCTTAGTAGCTTTCTTTTTCCCTAGTAAAACCTAGTTAAATGTATTAAATAGAAATTACTGTCATAATAATTAGTCTCTGTTTCTCCAGCAGACTTCTGCTCCCTGCAAGCTGCAGTGGAGAGCTGTGGCACTAGAATGTGCCATCTTGGTCTGCGCAGAAGCCCCCAAATTAATAACCTATTGCATTAACCTCTCCAGTTACCAAAAAAAAAAAAAAAGCCATTTTAATAACGTAACTACTCTGATATGTTGTTCTTCCCAGAAAAATGCACACACTGTTTTTCATTTATTTTGTTATTGACTGCTACTTGTTCTGGTCTTTATGTTGTTTCCCACTTTATTCTAATATCGCAAGGAGTCGATTGGACCTTCTTCTGACTTTTCAGAGGTGGCACCAAAAAGGAGAATTTAATTCAGGTCCAACAGAGAAATTTCTGAGTAAGATTGAAAATGAAACATTTTCTGTCCTCCCTCTGAAAGCTCAACAAATCCCAGAAGAAGATGGAGAAGACATCACCAAGAACTGGACGTAGGTGCAGAGAGCATCCTAGAAGAGAAACTGCCTTCTCTCAAAGGTGCCAGGTCATAATAAAGGTATTTGAGACACCACAGCTGTTTCATTTCCCCATAGATACTGGAACCCTTTCCCTGTATGCAGTATTATGCTACGAACAAGAAACAGGCTATAATAATTAGCATCTACCTTATAAAATTGATTACATGGTTTCCTAGGTTTCCCATATTTTGAGCAAGTTCTCTAAAAATATTGCAAACTGTGACCCCATTGAGTTCAGTAATGTAAAGTCTAACTCTTCAGGTACCCTCAAAATACAACATGGAGCCGCGAGTGAGGTATCAGAGGACCTCAGACATCACCTGCTGTGGTCTGCCACACTAAAGTCTCCATGAGTAAGCAGTCTGTGGCTTTACCTCTCTTCTTCACTCTTGTCAAGTTTATGTTTTCCACCAAGCCAATGTGGCGATTGTACCTCTACTCTACGGAGCCTTTCTGCTTTGACACATCACTCATCACACAATTCCTCTCTGCGGTACTGATCTTCCTCACCCCAAACCACCAGATGCTTCTGTTTCCTTCAGGTCAGCAAGCACTGAAACCTGCTGCTTTGGTTGTATCTCACAAAGAGAAGAAATCCTAAAAGGGTTCCTGGAACCTGCTCTGGTGAGGCCACACCTGGAGTCTTGTGTCCAGTTCTGGGCTCCTTGTCTGTCTTGGACTGAGGAACCACTGCAGAGAGTCCAGTGGAGGGTAACGAAGGCGATGAGGGGACTGGAGCATCTCCCTGATGAGGAAAGGCTGAGGGCATCGGGTCTGTTCAGCCTGGAGAAGAGAAGACTGAGAGGGGATCTCATCAATGCTTGTAAATACCTTAAGGGTGGGTGTGAAGAGGACAGGGCCAGGCTGTTCTCGTCGGTGCCCAGCGACAGGTTAAGGTGCAATGGGCACAAACTGAAACTTATGAAGTTTCATCTGAGTACAAGGAAAAGCTTCTGTACTGTGAGGGTGGCAGAGCCCTGGCACAGGCTGCCCAGAGAGGTTGTGGGGTCTCCTTCTCTGGAGATATTCAAAACCCACCTGGACGTGATCCTGTGCAACTTGCTGTAGGTGACCCTGCTTTGGCAGGGGGGTGGACTGGGTGATCTCCAGAGGTCTCTTCCAACCCCAGCCATTCTGTGATTCTGTGAACATATCATAGTTTTGTCAAATATTGCAAAAACTGCAATTTTGTCACAGCACAGAACTAGATCAAAAAGTGCGTGTCCTTTATAAAATGGTGCTAGAAAAGATTTAAAGCTTGTTGCATGAACACTTATTTGGGTGCAAGGAATTGAAGAAACGCCATACTAGTGCCAGCATATTCAGTACTACCCCTAAACTCCATATCACCCTGTAGCCAACCAAGAGGGATAAACCTGTCAAAATTGGCATATCTATCACATGCTGCCATTTCTCCACTTCCTAGCAAAGAACCAGCCAGCAAAAATCTTGCCAGTGCAATCAGAAGTCTATAGCACTTCTCTGGCAGTGTATAATTTCAGGTAAGTGGAAACAGAGCTTGTTGTACATAATTATTCCACAGCCCCATCAAAAAAGGTCCTGAAACAGAACAGACCAGACTTGGGGCTGTGACCTGCAAGCAGGAGGTGACACATAACATGGTAGCAAACTGCTTTAACAACAGGGCTTGAATACATGATAACTTGATCTGGTACCCAGATTCAGTGTAGCAGAACCTAACCAAGGTCAAATAAGCAGTTTCTGCTCAGTGTGGTAATTCTATAATGCATACAAGACAAATTCTACAATAATTCTGGGAAATGGTAATTTATACTTTTCTAGAAATTGCTTATAGATTATATGTCTTGCATACATTTTAAAATTCCCACAATGGGTAGCAATGTTCAATTTCCAATTGACGCTGCTGGGACATGAAAGCTAAATCGGGTATGCTAGCAATTACTGCATGATTATTTTCAAAAGTGATGATGTCTACTTTTTTTTGTTGTATAATTGATGCCCTACACACCTCAGAGGAAGTACTTTCTTATTAGAATTTCATAAAAGCAAAATATACTTCATCCTTTAAATATGCTAGGAAACATTGTTTATTGCAATTGTTCATTGAGTTCCAGGAGTTTTATGTTCACAAACCATAAAATTTTTTTATACATACACAAACACATAAAATAGCCCTACATACATAATAAAATTTTCAATACCAATAAAAACAGAACTTGAATGTTCAAAATCATGACCAAAACCCATTCAGCCAGTTAGGCTTCCTAACAGACCAAAGGAGTCTCTCAGCAACTAAAGTTATTTAAGGCAGGAAACCAAATTTTATCTAACACTAAACATTTAAATAAAACAAAATAGGAAATCTCTTTTGTGGAAAGACGTGACTATGGGTGGCAAACTCTGATGATCCTCAGACATTATGGATGTTTGCACAGAAGACATGTTTGGCATCAGGCAACACAGAATACAAGATTCCTTGCTATTGCTGGTGTGGCATTGCTGCCTGTCTTGCTTTCATTTCCATTCAGTCTCCTCTGCATTTCATTCCTTCGTGCTGACTGTTAGACTATTTAACAGTCCTGATTTCTGTAGTTTCTAATTATTAGATGTGAAACAGAAGACATTATTCAAAGATAAAGGACAATTTTCCCTCTCAGCTTTTTGTCGGGAGCTCATAGCATGAAACAGCATTACTGTTATCAAGGAAAGGAAAATAGACAGTGGGAGAGTAGCAAAAGAGCCTGTTGCTATTACCATGGAGTCCGTGTGAATGGAAAATACACAGTGTAAGAGAAAAATGCTTTCTCTTGATGATTCAGATAAGCTTGTATCATATTTCATGATCTGTGAGTGGCAGCCAAAAGTTAGATCACTCTTTGTATACCCCTAAGCCCATGTCAGTTAACTAAACTGTTAATCGGGAAATATGCAGCAAATAAAAAAAAAAAAAAAAAGATTGAAAGAAAACCTCTTGTTTGTTTAAATTCATTAATTGGACTAAACTCATTCCCTGTTACACTAGATTCACCAATATGATCTATTTTCAGGGCCTCTACTCAAGAACAGTGGCAGACGGACAATAACTTGCCCTGCGGACTTAGCACAGAGAGAAAAACCAAGGGGTTAAACAGCCTGAGAGGTAAAGGAGTCAGGGACCGCAGAGTGCACTAATTCAGCACATCTCTGCAAGAGCATCTGCCAGCAAGCGTCCTTCCTCGAGCACAGCTGGCAAGAAGCAAAATCCTTCAGATTCACTGGCAGCACTCCCTCGCAACTGAACCCACGTTGGCACAGCTCATTGCAGAGCAATTTCCCCGTCTTGTGACAGAGTATGTCAAGGCCTTTTATTTTGTTAATGAGCTCTGTACGTCTGTTTTAGTAACTCTATCTGCTGTGCTGAAATGGAAACTCTGTTGCTCAATTACTGTTAATTTTTACTTGGAACACCTCTCCAAGCACTTTCGATCCAGGTGGAAGGAGGCAACCGCTCTAAAGGGTGGCCTCAATCTATCAGGAAACCACTTTATTTTTAGACTGCGATTGTTAGTTGTGCAAATGATACGGCAAGTGGAGCTTGCAGTTTCCCAATGAATCAATCAGAGAATCATGCACCAGCAAAGCAGCATAATGCTAAGACATCCCCTTGACAACAAGACAACTATCAAACTAAAAGGCAAAGAAACACACGTACAGAAAGAAATCTTGCACGTGCTGTCACTTAGATTCAAAACACAGTAATAATTCAAAAACCCAGACGTTGAGAACAGTCATCTGTAGCAAGCAACAGCCCTGTGAGGTAAAACACTTAGGTAACACCATAGCAGTAGTGCATCAGCAGGCAGCAAGAACTCATGCTAATTAAGGCACTATGTGAGATGTTCAGGGGCAAAATGCCACCTCCAGTACATCTCTCAACTTTATTAAACAGCATGACTACTATGTTTGGGACACCAGCCCCATGGCTACTATACCTAATTTACTCAGAAGTCACGCACGATCACACTCCTCACTTCCTCCTGCTGCTGTCGTCAGCTCTCAGTTCCTTGATCATCTCTGCAAGTCAAACCACAATAAAAGGTGCCACTTGTCATGGTCCAAGAGGAGAAAGCCTGGCACATAAGGTTCAAATCCATTAACTCTTCAAGAGTAACAGAATTCCTTTCTTCACACCCTAATCTCGCCTGAGAAAACACATTAGTGCCTCATATGATGGTAGCGCTTGAGGGAACTCTTGGTGACAGTCATCAAAGCCTTGAGTGGTGGATGACCTCTGATCGTTTCTCCTTCACGAGCAAGAGACCTAAGCTAGCAAAGCATGACCCCTTCTCTCATCAGCCAGTTGAAGCTTATCCTTCAGGTCATTGTCTCAGAAAGTGCCAGAGGAGAGAGAGACAGAGTACACTATAAGGGCCCAATTCTTCATCAGTCTGGGATATACCTCTGTTGGCACTACAACACTTCTGAGACAACGTCTCGTCCTGTGGATCTGAGATTTTTGTTCTGTGGAGGGCAGAAATCCCCTACAGAGGAGGAACAAGTAGAAAGAAATGCATACCACCAAGTTTCCTAGATCTTCGTATTTGTATATAATCTATGTATTATCCATCGATAGCCCCTCAGGAGGCCCGTTTCCTACCACAGGGGTGGAGCACAGCATCTCTCAGGCTGACCAAGGGCTGTTCTTCTTTCAAGGAAAGTAATTGCAGTATCATTCCTAAATCACAGTCTACTGCCAGAGGAGCACAGCAAAAATTTGCATCACTGTTGCTTGTCTTCCCTACTTTCTGCACTGTGAACTGGATGGGGCAGCCAGCTTCACACGACAGCAGCAAGCTATTCATTACAACAATTTAAACACAGGTTGGTGCCGCAGACAGACTATGCAGGAGCTTTACAACAAATACTAGTGTTTATAGCATCTGAGTCGTGCTAAAATAAGCTTCAAGGAAGGAAGCTACAAATGCTTTATGATAAATACCCTACACACACATTTTTTAAAAAAGAAATTTTTTTTTTTTTAAAAAAAAGAATCCTGTTCAGCCAAGGTGAACAGCAAGTTGGCACCAACGTGATCCTGAAGTAGTGACATTTGTTCCACAACAGGATAACATCTCAAGGGCAAACCTTTCCTGATTCTCTACCTCTGCTTTCTCTTGCTCATTCTTAAGCATTTAAGAGCTGTTGGAAAGTAAACCTTTGATTTTCATGTCTGCACTACCTGAATTTAATTTTTTTTTTCCCACATCTGCTTTATGGCATGACCTCAGAAACATATAGGGCCACAGAACAGCCTAGGCTCACCCAGCTGCATAAACTCTGTTGCTAAGGAAAGTGGATGCTAAATTCTCATAGGGCAAAAAGAAATCATATCAGTAAGCTACGACACCCCGCAAAGTCTGTGGAAGGCATCCCCACTGACAGCATGAGTTCAGCTGTATACGTCCTTACAGCCCACAGTTTTGTGGTCCATAGCTCACAATTCTCCCTTCTGAGTTCTCCCTGCTGCTCTGAGCTCACATTACCTGTGCTGAAGTCTTATCATGAAAAAAAAAAAAAAAAAAGGATATGTCTCACAATTGTTGCTGTCACCATTACCCTCATACATCACTGCATGGAATTATTACACGTCCTCCTAACGCCTGCAACATCGTTTGCAGAATGCAAAAGCATCCATATCATTCAACACTAAGAAAATAAAAAAAAAAAAAGGATGCAAAGGGACACTCAAACTATGGTGAATGAGAGAGCTCTCTTCTACCGTACTTGACTCCTAGAGCCAGTTAAGGCAGAGGAACACCTTCTGCTTATGACTGTGCTGTCTCAGGGCCAGTAATCCCCTACGGAGGTTCTGGCTCTGTTACAGCCTGTCCACTGACTGAGGCCATCTTCCCATCAGCGAAGTCATTCTGTTCACCCCCCAGCAGAGTCTGAGCGCAAACGAACGCTTCCGTAGCACAGACCACTAGGAAAGCAAGCCCTCAGTGCGAAGGCAGACACGCTCATCTGACAGTCCATATGCAGGAGAATTCTCTTGAAAGGAGGATGCCCCATTATTCAATTATCTCGGTAGATGAACCCACTGTTCCCATCTTCCAATTTCACGCTAGGAAGCAAGACCACTCCATTTATTGTCAGAGACAGAGAAAGGAGGGAGGAAAATAATATGAAATAAGATAGTTGGGATTTAAATACATATTAAAAAAAAAAAAAGATAACACTGGACTATAAAGAGTTCTATGCTCGGTCACTCTGCTTCTCTGTGCAAGCTAATCCTTCTCTAACACAACACGTATGACTTGGAGGCAATTTTTAAGCTTCCTGAACTGGCACATTATTCTGACATTGACAGATGTCAGGTCACTTTGTTAGGCTGTCATAGTAATGGCTAAAAACTAGTTATATTTGTCAAGCTGCATACAAAACAATTCCATTGCATGAAGTAATTCAGTCATGAATGTGAAAAGGCAGAGAATTAACCTCTGATTGGAAGCTTTTCTCAAGGAAGTTCACAAAGACATCACAGCTTTGCTGTATTTCCAACGGGTTAGAGAGCTGTGCTCCTGCCACAACGACAGTTACTTCTGTTTGTCTAGTGGTTTATTTATAGAAAAGGAGTATTATTCAGTTACAGTTTTTTATTCCAATTACTGCTTCTAAAAATCTATTCCTTTTCCTCAATAAGATGTGCATAGGTATGACAATGTTGCATTTCACTTTTAGAAGTGAAACATAAATTGGCTGAAGCTCCTGGAAACACTGAAAGGAGAAAGCAAGTCAGAGTAAGTGAAGAAACATAAGAGGCTTTTAAAATGTGTATTTTTCTAATCTCAAGGCCCTTTTAAATAACAAAAAAGCTCTTACCATAAATTCCCAGATGCTATTTTTAACCTGCCTATACGTTTCCCTGACTGCGCTAGCGTTTATGTAGGTAGCACAAATATCACAAAAGCACACTGTAACCTGGACTGCAGAACCATGCATGCAGTACACTCAGCAATTAATTTAATTTCTCTTGCCCATAGATTCACTGCTTGAATCACATCCCTGGGCTTCTGCTTTCATACTCCGTATCTAAATGCTGCTAGAGCTTAGTCAGAAACCAAGTGACCCGTGCACACTGCTGACAAACTGGTGCAGATCCTCGGGAATACGCAAGTCAGCCTGTATGTCCTGGCTCATGGATTTTTTCTGCACAGATTTGCTGGCCTAGGGCTCTTACACAGGCTTTTTATTGTCTCAGCAAACAAAAACAAAGAGAAAACTGCAGGCTTCCTAAAGAATAAGCAACAGTTTCACTACCAGCACCTTCCAGCTCAGAGAGAGACAGAAGAGCCTGTAAATTCCTTGAACAAAACGTTCGCCTCAGGGAACATGGAAGCTTACCCTACTTTTCAGCGGAAAAAGCCTTTTCTTGAAACAAAACAAAACCCAGTCCTCTACCAAACACCAAAGCTCCTGGTGTAAAAAACAAACAAACGAAAAAAACCCAAAATAAAATTACGTATTTTTTTCTACATATATTCAAGCCCCTAGCAAGGTAAACTTTCACCACCAACAAATACAGACAGACTTAGATGTGCCTTCGACAGGACTTACATTTTACTGGGACCAATGACTACCAGACAGATCACACCAAAGTCGTCATCTTTTACAGAAAGGATGTTCTCTGGTCACTTTTGTGAAAGTTAAACATAACCTAAGGACAAGATTCAGACCCACTGAAAGAAGTGTTTATTGCAGTACTTAAGACAGGGCTTCATACAGGATCCCTGTGCTGAATGATATTCCCAGATGCCTTGACATGGACAATGCTACCCAAGGATATCCAGGAGGAAACAGTAGATAATCTGACAGCATCTGAACTTCCGAGAGCCCAAATCAGATCCATACAAATTTTCATCCACCTGGGACTTGGGTCATCCTGTGCATCACAGCTGACACACAACCATGACCAGGGGAGGTAGAGATGGCAACCACTGCCTTTTTTGCCTCATGGTGGTTAGAGCATTTGCTCAAGCATGAAGTGGAAACACTGGGTTCAAACTCTGTTAGCCTGAGGAGATTCAAACCTGTATCACCTATCTCTCAACAAACCTTCCTAGTGACTATGCTATTCTTGGTTGATGCATTTTCTCTTCCTTTTTTTAAAGGATCAGCCAGAGCTCAGCCATGAAGCTAAGGTTCACTCCACCAGAAGGCTGAAATGCAATACAAACCCTAGCCTCTGCTGCATAGAGGCTATGATGCCCACTGGAAAAGGACAAACCTGAATTCTGCTTCCTTAAATTCTGAAGGTTTTTGGTTTAGTTTTTGCCTTTTTTTTTTTTCACCTTGCAACTTGTCTTATGGAAAATGCATGCATAATACCAGAAACCGCACCTTTCAAGTACCGTCTCTTCTGTCTGAGCTGCCTAACCATGCGATTTCTAGGGACTTCTGGAGAAGTAAAATGTCCAAGACACCTCTGTGGATGCGGGCTGTGAAGTACAGTCACCAGAGTTAGTGAGGATCAAGCAGCATTGCAGCAGTCCTGAATGGTCCTCCAGACCCAAGTGCTACCTTCCCTACTCATCTGCCTCCAGCACCTCAAGTAGGTGGCCTGAACCGTCTCCAAAGACCTCTGCTGAGCAAAGCCACTGTGGGTTTTACTGTGAGGTTTACCCTATACTTTTAAGGTTACAGAAGTTGCAACTGCTGAAAATAAGTTTTTTCTCTACTACTAGATCAAACTAGATATGAGGAGGAAAGTCTTGCAGTTTGAAAAAGAATGAATGCCACTCTAGATGCAAGATTTGACTAGCGAAAATACACTGAATCCAGCCTCTGCTAGCATCTACCAAAATGGGGTTATAGCTGTGCAGCCAACATGAATGACAGTTCAGAGGAATATCATCAAATAGTAGCATTTACTATTAAATCCCATCCTTCACAGGGTAACATATAACCCTACGGAGACATATAAATACTTTTGTTTATAGTGTAAAGCCACTAGAAGCCACAGGACAATTAACCTCTGAAAAATCAAGCCGAATGCTAGGTATCAAAATCTGAAAATATTGGTTTCACCTGATAAGATACTTGGCTTCACTGGAATCTGCCAGAGAACAAGTAACTACATTTTTCCCGTTGTTTCAAGATTAATTCTCTGGGACTGATACTTTCTTAATTTCCTCACTCCTAGAAGCACAGATAATAGCTGCTCGTACCAGCAGAACTCATAAATTTGCTCCAGTGCATTTCACACTTTATTAATATTGACATTTTCTGGCAAAAATCCTTTCTAAGGATTTAGGATTTCAAATTTGGTGAGTTTATAAGTGAAGAGATCAAGAAATCCATGGATAAAAACAAATCCCCTAAAATCTTGCCAAATATACTATGGGATTCCCTAAAGACTTACTTGAGAAAGAGAGATTTAATTTATTCTTCCTCACTGAGAGTCAAAACAACAGAAAGAATAACACTGGAAACTCTAAAAAACAGAGGAAAAAGTAAAAAAGTTCTGTTTGGGGTTAGCATTACCAATGACAATTCTAGCATATTAATCAAATTGATATTTAAATTGCATAACGTAAGTCATCTCAGAGCAGGTTTCTTGACAAAAAAATTACCCTGTAGAATGACGGAGTAAGTCAAGGAAATAACAAGTAACTGCATATCCAGATTTTAAGAAAAAGTTCGGATTAGTAATAAAAATGAAATAATAGATGAATACAAGTCATGAAAAAAAAGTCTTCAGATGCAGTATCAGAATCTATTTTTGGCACATATTCATTATGATCAGGAATATTAATTTTTTACAAAATTCCATAAAATTGGCTCTGATTTTTTCTCTGTAATTTATGATTAAAGTATGCATTCAGATATCTCTATTGGGAGAGTAACTTTAAACTAAAAATCTATATTTTTGTATAAATTTCTGTTGATTATTACCACCCTTTTTATACATAATGTTTAAAATTTTAAATATACTTCAGTATTAGTAAGTAAACTGGTAATAGAGATCCCCATCTATCAGACTCTCTAGAACTTCAAACTAACTTCAGTAGAATTTGCCTAATATTTTAACAAGGTTTGAAGTCCTGTAATGGGAAAGATTGACTGTCCCATTGCATGTCTTCTTTTTGCTTCAAAGTAAAAACAGTTTTACTGACTTAGTAGGCTCTTAATGACATTTTGATGAAAGGTCAATTACAAGAGCTTAAGAAACGGTATGTATTTCCTGTCTGCCCCAACTCAAAGACTGTCTTTATAACAAGAGCTGCAAGCAGAACTCAGATTGACAGTGCTTTTCAAGATACTAGCCTAAACATTTGATAAGAAAACACTCTTTAAACGTTATTTAGATTCACATGTGCAAAAATGTAAAAAGGCTAAAATAAACTCTAGATGGGAATATTAAAAAAAAAAAAAAAAGGATAACTGAGTGCAGAATACTTTCATGGATTTCTAAGTTTAATTCCTTTTCAGTAGCAGTCCCAGCATTGTCTAAATTGAACAAACACTGTCCTTTTACCATGATAAGCTTCAGAGTGAACATTTCCCTGAGAAGCTCCAGCCCCAGGTCACACAAGCAGCAGACGCTGACATCTACTCACACCTAACGGTGTCAGAGGTAGACGTCTTACCTCTGGTACAAAGTCTTCATAACAAGTATAACACTTCACAAGACTGCAGGGGAGGTTGGAAAGGATGGGACTTGGAAGAGGAGAGCTCCCAGTCTCAGCCTGCAGCAAGTCAAATTGGGCAGAGTCCCAGTTTCTCTCCAAATCACAATTAATTTTTCACTCTGCCTGTCTCTGATCCAGCATTAATATCAGACCTTTCACAGCTTAATAGCACATGTTTTTTGTCTGCTGATCTGAAAGAAACACACATGAAGCTCATCAGCCCTCTTATTCTTCTCTCTTCTCCTCCTGCCACCCCAGCTGCAACCAATCCTGTAATTGATCCCGAAAGTAATTGATCCCAAAAGATTTTTGGGAGCTCTCTACCCTTTACTAAAACATTGATGGGATACGGCCACAACCATCACCATCTCCCATGTCATTGTATATGAACATTAGCACTGCAGTCACACTGACAATGCTTGAGCAGACCACAACGTCACAGCACTAGGAGCCATAGAGATGCACAGCCTTATCCCACCCCCAAATCAGTCTGACCCCAAAGCTTGTCCATCTTTCACTTGCTACATTTTTTCCAGGAATAAGCATGAAATTAACTTTATGATTTTAGCTGGCCAAAACCCAGAAGATGTCAGGGGAAAAAAAAAAAAACCACAACAACTTTCTTTTAGGTAGTCAATGCGTGAGAGCCAAGCATGACAACCAGCAATCCCTGTAGGAACACAACTGTGGGTTCATAAGGCACGTTCAGCTGGCCTGCAATAGCATCAAAGTTCAAGACAGCAATGAGCAGTGCAGATCTCCTGTTGAATGCATGCCAATACTTCACTTTCTTAACAGTCATAAAGTTGTTTGGGTCTCACTTAAGTATCAGAAAGTCTAATTTAGGTACCTGTTACATGTCATCTGAATATGGTCTCAGTCATCAAAACCAGAAACAGTTACAAAACACACTGAGATATTCTTTCAAGTTTTCCCTGCAGCTTCCCTGGAAAAAAGTTGCTACGTAAGTGAACAACAGACACGTGAAGCAATTTGCCCCCGAGAGAAAGCACTCCACGGAGCAGCAGGCACAGCCCACGGCAAGAGGTGCTGCTACAGTACAACCCACTGGCCCACAACGAACACCAACAGCCAGAGCTTGGCAGGGCCAGCCTGGTCATTGAAAAGGCTTTCTTCCAAAACGGAGTTGCTTGTCTTTTTACAAGGGATAAAAATAGGATAATGGTAACACTTATTATTTAAAAAAAAAAAAAAGGCTGATTTATATATTTGTAGAAAGAGATAATGCTTAATGTTATTCAATACATGTACAAGACTTACAAATCCGAATTTTCTTCCTAACTTTCTTCCATTGTGCAGCTTTCAACTTCTCCTATGTTTAACAGACAATGTAAGTTATTTTTGCGAAGGCATTTATCTGTCCATGGAGGATGGAGGAAGGCAGCAGATGGTAAATGCAAGAACCCTACATGAACCTTGCCTTTCGTGAAAGACGCGGACAGACAATGAACTGGCCTCTATGACGGCTAGATGTTAGGGGAATGGTGCAGGTAATACTCAAGAGAGATAAACAATGTATTTTGTTCTCTATTCCAGAATCTACCACAGGGTCCTCTTTCTATGGCTTGAACATAGTCATTCCCCTCATTTTTCACCAAACTCTTTCAGTGACACTATTCAGCTGAAACTTCTTTTGTGCTTTATATATCAGATTTTAAGACATCAAAGCTCCCATCAATGCAGGGAATAAAAAGGCAGCCTGGGAATCAATGGATTATTACTCAGGGTGATTCATTTAAGACAACAATGTTATGTTAAATAACTATTTTAAGATGCTATGATTCAATTTGATTTGAATTGCTTCTTGTTGAACTTGTAATCTTTCACTCCACCCTCTCCCTCTTGGGCCTGCTCTTACTGAAGTCACTTGGATCTCTGCCATAACATATACAGGCTGCGAGCAATGGCGTAGAAAAAGCAGTACAGAAAGGTTGTGTGATGGAAGAATTTGGCATCCTTTTCAAGGAGAAACAGAATAATCATCAACTCGGCATTTGAGTTTCTAGAAGCTTCTTTTCCCCCTTTCTTCTCAGATCTTGGATCAAATACAAAAAAGCAAAAATAATCTTGATTTAAATAGTACTGCTTATAGAATCACTGCTTTTGTTGTAAGGAGTGTCTCAAGTCTGGAATAATAGACGTGTCAAACTGAGGAATGAAGTTCCCTGGCATATGTGAAAACAAATATAGCCTCTGTCTGCACTCGGTCTGCTGCCTCTTAGCCGGTGCCGTGTTAGTAATCACTCATTTCCAAATACTGTCATAATTTTTACTTAAACATTACAGAAATCAAGGGCATGAGCAGCAGAGGATCTCAGAATCATATTATGTGGGTCCAACTTCTACATCTAATAACAATTCATTTTAAGGCAGACCTTCCCTCTCTTAGCTTCCTAGTAATAGCTTCCATTAGGACTCGACAAGGAAACCAGGGACAGGAAAGTCAATGGCATCGAGCTAAATCCTTACTCACATCTCTACATGCATGTTCTTTTTTCCCTGCCTTTGCTTTCCAATAGCATCAGCTTAAGAAATATCAAGGAATTAAAATGTACAGAGATATGAGGAAGACTCTTCCCAGAGGTGTAAGTATCCAGAGGAGGAAAAATTTTATATGTAAAACAGTATCTCCGTGCACAAAGCAAACGAGAATTTCCCAGCCTTCCCACCAGTTCACACACACCAATCTGGTGGGAGTCGGGAACGTACTCCATGCACAGAATTATTTAACCATTATAGATTTAACATGAGGTAGAAAAGGAATGGAAGGAAATGTAATAATCTGTAGGTGCTTTGGTGAGATTATTTTGATGTAAAATGGAAATGAAAATTAATTTCAGCACCTACTGTTTCTGAGGCCAGAGACAGAGGTTTGGTTTGAAAGAACCCACTTGACAGAGCAATTTTTAATGCTACTTTTAAGTGGATAAGACTGACTCAGCCTTCCCTGTCTCACCAAGTCCCCGCCAATACCTCACTTGTTTGGCAGATATGAATAAATAATGTTCTTTTTGAAAGACTGAAGGAAGCCGGAGAAAGCAATTACGCAGCTTGATAACTTTAAACCACAGTGCAAAATTTAAACAGCTAAACAGCATTAGATCATATATAGAGTGCAGAGTAGTGAAGATCTTTGACTTTAGTACAACCAGCAAGACGATTAATTTAGAGAAACCCAGTGAGCTGGAAGACATCCATATGAGTGAAAATTACAGATTGAGAACATATCTGAGGGAGAAGGGGTGTCAAAGAAGAAAATATTATGGAACAGTGTTCACTATTGAGTAGTTATAATCTCACTTTACCTAGAATAATTCCAGCTCCACATGATGCCAGCTACATGAAAGGCTTGAAGTGACAGCCAGTTGGATCCCTGCATAGCTTCCAGGTATCTTAAACTTAACCTTGCCTCAAAATGTGCATGAAGCAGCAATTTAATAGTTTATCGTTACTTTAGACTCAGATGTTCTAACAGGCACATTTCCTTTCAGCTCTTCACCCATCCCGTTTAGCTACATCTTGACTTATCCCTCAGCCAACAGGGATGATTCTAACCATCTGTTTTGATCTCCTGGATAAGACAAGCCCATCATACCAGCTCACCCAGGAGCTGAACTGCATGCCCTGAATTCTTCACTGGGACAAAGCCTAGTATTCCCCTGTTAATTAAAGCATTTCTGGACTGTGTGTTGTTCTGCAACCTGCACTCCACAGAATTCATCTAATACTGTTACCAAACTCTCTTAGAAAACTCCATAGAAAGTTCACAAACTTGCTGATCTTTATCTCTCCAGCACTCCTGAATTATCAAAACCACTCAAAGCGGCACCACCTATCATACAAGAGATGGAAATCCTGTGTCCCAAAGCAGCAGTCTGGTTCAACAGAAGGAGGACTACATAAAAAAAAAAAAAAAAGCAGCAGCAACCAAAGCCATTGATCTAAAACACTGGAGACTCTAACTGGACTCAGTGAGTGCTCTTCGCCCCAACAGATGGTGAAGATTAGAGCTTTCATTTAGACATCTTTCATCTTTCTGTTGGCACGTACAATAAAGCCACTTTTGACTGCAATTGTCATGCTAGGAAATGTAGATCCGTAAGACCTGAGAATTCATTTTTCAATGCAGTATCTAAGAATCTGAATTGCAGAAGTTAGCACTGAGAATTAGGAAAAAATTTGAGCTCTGCCACTGGAAACTGGGAAAAATAATACATCCTTACCACAGATGTTATTATTACTTAGCAATTAATGGATAGAACACAAAAATTTTGGGCAGAGTTTACTTAATGCAATCCATTTTTTCTTCTGAATACTTCGGTCCAGCTCCTTCATCTGCTTAGGCAAAAAACATCCTTGCAGATTGCATGAACAGCCAGAATAATATTTTCCAGACTTAAAAATAATGGCACTGCTTGGATTTTCGTGTGACGGGTACAGCTGAGACAGAGAAAATGCCAGTACCTCTTAGAGCAGCTTCTGTTCTAAATTAATCCCCAGGACTTCCTAAGATGCTTGATGCAACAAGAGGGCTATAAAGGTAATTCATCCTTTCCAACTACTGCTGACTCCAAGGCTGTAGCTGTTCTCAGCAGGATGACATTTATTTTTCATCAAACGACCAACATTTTCAGTTATAGTTTTGCCTACTGCAGGACCGCTTGGGGCCTGATCCTGTGAAGCAGTGATTCATCTCTGCAAGGTGAGAGGCTAATCCCAAAGGAACTGAGAAGTAGCTCCACTTGGATGTTAGAACTTCAAGTTTCAGTTGTGATCTTGCAGGTCTTTTATCAGGCAGTTCATTTTCATGACCAAACCGCATAAACCTTCCTCACATCACTGAACGGGATACTCATTCAGCCCCAGATCCTGCCGCCAAAGTCTCATCAGTCATTTATTCTAGCAACCAAAAGCTATCCCTATTACTTCATAGACAATCTGGATCAGCAAATATATACTGCTCATTAGAGAAATTTAAGAAAGCTGACTGGAAAATAAGACAGATTTTTTTCTCATTCCTTAGCTTCTTGCCCATCAGAGGTGGTTTTTTCACCGTATTGGTAGTTTTCCAATCACTGATCTGTTCAATACATTTGGAAAAGGTTTTTCCATTGTTTTCTTTTCTCTTCTTGAAATGGTCCCTTTGGTTGAGCTTCAGTAGAAGAATTTTGATTGCTTACAAAATTATCTTCTTCATATAATTATTTCTTACCTTTCATTGCCCTCCTCAAACTGTTCAACTGCAATAACAGGTTATATCTTCCCGTAGCCTGGAAAAGTGTAGACCACAAAACTTTACAGGCTGCTTGCCTTCTGTATTCAGTTTGAAACACTGTCCCCGACCAACCTGAAGGAAAACTGGACCTTCCCTCTACACTTGCACAAACCTTTACTAGCAATTCCAACTAACTCACATCTTCACAATTCACAGATTATTTATACTTCTTCGCCTACAGCTGAATGACATGGTCAGTTTATAGAGATCAATAGTTAGTTCACCTTGCAGCACCACAGGCAGAGGAAAGGCTATTAATACCCATGCTTTTGCATGTATAGTTATTAACATGCACAGGCATTAAGCTCCCCAAAAGGACACAGCGTGACAGACAAAAGCACATGTTATAGGATGCTATTGAAGAAAACCTTAAAAGAACAGGCTTCCTTCCCAGAGACCCAGGAAGCAGATGGAGAGCAAGGAGGACAGCCAGCTATAAGAAGGAGAAAACTGTAATTAGCTGCTATGAGGGTGCCTCCAGGTGTTATCACCAAAGTTAAAGGCCTAGCACTAGAAACACCATGCTGAAGGAATGCTTCTGTAAGACAATAATTTTATATTAATAAGTTAGTATGAACTAAAAATAATGAAGAAATGGTTGTCAGAGGAGAGAAGAGTGCAGAACTATGTCTGAACGTCATTACACATCCTAAAAATTGATAGTACTGATTCTCAGGATTTACAAAGGTGAACAGAAGACACAGCAGTAAATTCTGTAGGTTGATTTCGTTATGATTACCTCCACTATGATCCCTTTTTTTCTATTATTTTTATTATGGTTATGTTTAGACACTTGAATATGACTTACAATTCTGGGAATGGCCTGTGGCAAAACCAATGGCACTACTTCTGCCTCCTGTTTTTTATGGGATGCCTTTTTCTGTAGGCATGTTCTGAGAGTATCGATCAGGAGGGGGAACTGATCATCTGCAGTTGGGCAGGGACTCCCATGTCTATTAGTATAGCTCCTTAGACTTCCTATCCCCAACAAAATCCAACATGCGGAGAACATGGTGAAACCACAGACCTTTGAAATGTCTATGTCCCTATAGCAAAGTCACAACCAAGTGCTAGTTTTGAATACCTACAATTTGTACTCATGGTGGCATCCCTATTGGGGATCTGGCTCAAAAACTATTCTGAGTGCTTAGAAACTCAAAGATCAAGGTGGAGGGGTGGCTGGTATACAGGGAGTTTGCAGTTAAAACCAGCTTAATCAAATCTACTTCTGTGAATCATGTGGTTTATCAAGTGGCAGTCTCCTCCAGGTCATTCATAAAGGTGTTAAACAGGACAGAACACAGACATAGGGAAAGCACCTGATATTCCTTCCCATTTTTGCTATTAATGAAAAAGGGAAGGAAGCCATGGTTTCGCACATCTGACACAATTACTGGCAATCAGAAAAGGCTGGAGATCATAGAATCATAGAATCATTATGGTTGAAAGAGACCTCAAAGATCATTAAGTCCAATCATACACCCAATGCCACTAAACCCATTAAATCATGTCTCGGAGCGCCACGTCTAAACGTTTTTTGAACACCTCCAGGGATGGTGAGTCCATCACCTCCTTGGGGAGCCTGTTCCAATGCTTAAATCACAGGTGGGCATTTACAAAGAGCTTTACAGCCCCCAGGAGAGACTTCGACCCTCAGCAGTGTCCCTAGAACGACACCCCGCCTTCCCTGGTGCTCACGGATCTCTGTTCTGCTCCCAGTTGCATGGCACTGACGAACTCTCCCTAGCAGACAACAGCGTAGCAGTCCAAGAGCAAGCACAGATGAAGCCTGCGGAGATGATACAGTCAGGATATATTTCATATTGCCTCCTGTTCCTCCTGCAATTACTTCCAAGCCTATCCATGCTGTTCTGCTCTATCGTGAGAGCTTTCCTGGAAAAGAGAGGTTTTTTTCAAAGCAGGCATCAGCTTCTCATTCTCAGGATCCTCTTGCTTTTGCTTGTGAACACAAGGACAGTGATTTGCAATCAGAAAAGCACAGAAGAAAATGCCACTTCTGGCCCAGACTCATTCCCACTCAAGCTCTACCACTGAATATCCTCCAGGTATATGGCTAAAGCAGTCTAATGCAATGAAAAAGGCTATTTGCTCTATGTTTTAATTTAGCCTTCTCATATATCTTCTATGCAGCCACAAAAGCACCTTTTTCATTTTTAAATCAGGCAGAAAATCACCATTTTGATTCCAGTGTAAAGGATGAAATATCAAAAATATCGATATCCACCTAAGTAATTTTTAATGAATTGAGTCCTTTGTCCAGCAACAAATGAACTTGTCCCTTTGGCACAGTAATACAATCTAATCTGTTCTTATTTTTGGACTAATTTCAAAAACTGTCTCTGCATTTGAGAGCTTTCTGCTATCCTTCTATGTGCAATTTTTCTTTCTTAAAATAAACTTTAAACCCTATTTTTACCTTCCTTTCTAATTTCTGCTTGGGGGAAGATTTCTTACTCTAAAAGGTCTAGAGCTAAACTGAGAAATCCTTGTCAATGTGTAGGTTCATTTGCATTTACCTTGCAGAAATATAAATGGTATATTTCTTGTTCTGTCTTGAAGCAGACAGGCTCTGAGGTACTCAATCCATGGGTTCTACTCTGATACATGTATTTTTTTATCAGCTGGACCATGCCATCCTTTTACTCTATACACCTTCAGGAAAGTAGAATACAGGCATTGATGTTGTAACATTCTTCCAAATAATATCTAGTGCGTACTGTTAGTTTATACAGGTTTTTAGTCTGGAAAGCTTGGGCTCCCTTTTTTCATTATATAAACCAGCTCAAATAACAAACACAAATACGTATTTTATGCATTAAATTATACAAGTCACAAAAGTCTTTTAAAAAAAAGACAAAATACATTTTAAGTCCTCCTGCTCTCATGAACCTTCTTATTTTTCCTGTCACATCACAGTTCATGACAAATTCCTTTGTCTCCTTTTCATGATATGCAGCTATTTCTGTTTCTGTTCACCCACTGCCAGACTCTGATCTCAGTAACATTGGTGTAATTCCAGTGTAACTCCAGAGTGGCCCCCAGTGTCTGGATGAAAGTCTGATACTCTTGGTTCGATCCAGATAAAACAGTAGTAATGCTTGTTGGCAGAAGGCAGCATTTTTAGGGATTTGACAAGGACTGTGACCAGACTTCAGACTGAGGGCAAACATGTATATCCATCTGTTGTCAAGACAATCTGCAGTCCCAGGGTCTGTTGGGTTTGGCTGCGGAGGGTCTGCTGTCGGTCCCCTGGGCGGGATTCATGAGGTATGTTCTCAGGGTCCTGCTCTCCAACTTTCGTTCCCACTGTTGTCTACTGCCCTGGGACCAGTCCCAGCCCCAGTGCACCATGCGAGATCTCTCTGGGCCAGCTTCTTCCTCTTTGGCACAGGCCCTGTCCTACCCTTAGGCACTCATCGCTTCTAGACAGTGCTCTGCTGTGGGCTGCAGAAGATGAGGACCTTTCCAGGATGTTGCAAGACATCATAGCATAGATGTACAAACTTCCATTCAAGCTATTTAATGAGTCACACCCATGAAGGCTACAGAA
>NW_009601901.1:38225-102538 GCF_000690535.1 Cariama cristata | reverse complement strand
ACTTAGTCATGAAAAACATGGATAAGTGATTATAATTGAACTGCTTTATGCTTTAAGTCAATTCAGACACACAATTTGCAGTAGATAACTCATTAACTTTGTCTCAGAGTGTTATTTGCTGCTGTAAATCACAAGTTTAAGAGACTCTGACAGAAATAACTATCTTTCCAAATCAGTCTTCTTGCAGGTGAAACAAGAGGACAAAGAACAGCGAAAAAAAGGAAAAAGCTCCTAAATAGCTGAGTTGCAGCTCTGTCATAATTAGAGATACAATCCTTAACTATGGAATGATCTACTAAAGCCTACAGGGGAAAAAAAAAAAAAAACCACTAAATTTGCAAAAGAGGATGTAGAGCATGGCTGTGGTACCCATCCTCTTTGTTATGATAGCAATGGCACAGCTTTTATACTGTGATCATTTTTTTTTTTTCATCTGTTGAACTTAAATACACACATGAAAAATAGAAGCATTTTTAACATTTTTTTATAAATGGGGAAGTAAAATGATAGTATTTTACACTGAAATTGAAAATCATCTCTAAAACTGTCCTCTAGACCCAAATCATTTCACATACAAACAAGAATACCCCAAGAACAGGTTCAGGCATGGCCGAAGGTTACTGGAGCATATAGGAACTGCAAATGTATAGCCATTAATCATTGTAGCTAGATCAAAATTTCTTTGAAACCTAAGAATTTCACCTCTCTGGATAAGATGGGCAAACCTTCCTTTCTTACACCATATTAAAAGTCTCTGATGGAATAAAGTTGAAGAGCAAATGAAAAAAGTAAATTTGCAAACGAAGAGCAAAAAAGATCCTTCAGTGAAATATGGGGAATAAAAAACTGAGTTGAATGGAGTCATCATTGTGCTCAATACAACAGATACTTGTTTTGCAGCAACATCAAGAGAACAGAACACAGCATAAAATACTCTACAGACACCACAAAAAGACGCCAAGGAATATCTGCTAGGTGCATTAGACGCTATGACAGGCAACTACTCTGGTGTAAACTAACAGAGATTACTGCAATTCATGAATTCAGCATGAGTTGCCTGTGACAGGCTAAAGCATTTAGTACCAGTACAGTAAAGATGTGGGGAAGGCTGGGGATACTTAACACAGATTATTATGTGATCTGGGAAACTGATTACCAGAGAGGTTTTTTCCTATCACCTTTATATTTTTTGAGCGTAAATGACAGAAAGACTTTACCCAGCAGACTCATAACAGCTTTGACAGCAAAACAGGATGACTAAATTAAATACCAAAGACAGACCACAAAGCAGAAGAAATCTCACAAGGAAAAATACTACTCTACCATAGTTGTTTTCTTCCTTCATTAAAACAGCCATGAAAAATATCATTGCAGTTGCAGAATAGACTTGCACTTGCAAATAGGAAGAAACAGTTACCCAGTAAAATCAGGAGTTTGGAATGTGACAATAATGCATAACTTCTTAGAAACTGAAGATTTTGTGCAGTTAAATTTAGGTAATCAGTCCCCAAGGATCAAAGACAAGATCCCTAATTTGATCCCATAGTAACATGATGGTATGCCACCATTCCTTCAGAGAGGAAAAAGACTAATTTGTTTACTTTAGTGAAAGGGGAATAGGAGCCTAAATATGTAGTGTTTATTTGGGACTTTCTGGTTGGGGAGCAAACAAAATAAATACAGCTTTGTTATTAGGACAATAACCTTAGCTTACTACTCATGGTCATATGCTAATCACTTCTTTACTAGCAAGTTACTCAAAATTCAGTGTACGAATTAAGCATTTATACAGTGGTTTTTTGCTTCTTCTCTATTCCTCTTGTGATCACTTTCAACATTCTGGGAGCTACAAGCTCTGTCCTCAGTTGCCCTACAAATACATTGTAGGAACCTGGGCAAATAAGCAAGCAAAACTTTGTTAAGATGGATACATTAGTGTCATAAGAACTAATCTGAAAGGAGTCTTTAGTCTGTATAGAAGAGTTCATAAAAGGTCACTAGTAAACTATGAATTACATCAAAGGTTTGGATTTTAAAAAAACAAATTATTATTCTGAGCAAGTATTTTATTTCTATTGTAACCCACAGGGATCTCGGAGATTGCACAGCAGGTCTACTTGGTCCACTCTTGTATGGCTGCTGTTGCATAGATCTTCTCATTCTATCTGGTGCCCTGGTTCAACACAATAACATGCATGGTCACATATCTAGATCATTCTATTCTTGGAAAGAACAAAAATTGGCTTTCTAGAGTTTATCTTGTCTCTCAATTACTGATTGTATAAACTTTGAAGTTTATCATCCTTTCAGAAGATTTTTCCTATTGTGTTTTTCATGCAGAATTTCATAACTAGCTTGGAAAGATTATGCAAGAGCTACCATTAAGTTCACCATATGAAAATAAAGTCATTTATTTGCTTGATTGCCACAGTGCTCTCCCAAGATGTGACTAATGCAAGCTAAAGGGCAGTGAGGAGAGGTCATAAGGCTTGTATTGATTTCCTCTGAATTCTGGATAATATATCAACAATCTTCGCTACATCCACTTGAAGATTTAATTTAAATATCCAGAATCAAGCAGTCAATCATTTGTTTCCCTTAGAGCTGAGGCAATTTTGCATTGCTATTTCAGATGGAGTAGAAACCATAAAGCAGTTTTGTGTTATTCACACTATTAGTAACATTAAGACAGTAATATTATAGCACACATGAATGAGCAAATAATACCCTACATGGAAGGTTTTTGAATGGTTCTGCTGCTGTCTGACAGATCAAGAAATCGGGCAGAGATAAATGCTATTAATTTTTTCATGAAGCAGCAAGATGTGGGAAGAAATATGTATGCATGCGAAACAGAGGGAAGAAGACAGGCAACTATACTTGTGTAGATTTTGCTGAAATACTACGGTGAAAACATAAGCAATGCTGCCTCTGTGTTAGAACTCTGATTTGGAGTAGAAGATTCGGAAAAGAATGAAATTCACTCAAGTTTCATGAAAGCTGAATTTCACTTTGCTAAGTACTGTACTTGCTTTTGAAAGCTACAACTTTCACATGAAGACAGAAAAAAAAGTCAGCATTGTACCCATTTATAAGAGTGTCTCCAGGACACAGAAGTTCTAAAACTAAATCTAAGAGAGACTACTTTCTCTGTGTCATCTTCAAAGATGATATATTTTCATTCTCTCATTTCATTCATGTGGTCCAGCAGAGACCACGTATCTCTTGACATAAGATGATAAAATTAAACCGTTTTATTTGTTACTCAGACTGACTGTCTGAAGGATGTGCACATGTCCTTGACATTTATTTTGGTGTGGTAGTCTGCCATTTGCAAGATACTATGTGCATCTGCACATAACGCTCATGCTCAAGGATAGATGCTCCTGTTAGCCTCAAACTACTTACAAATTACAGCTTTTCAATTTATTAGCTCATTCAAATCAACTTGAGCAGGCTGCTGGAAGATGTCCTACAGCAAAACAGCCAGTATCCTTTGAAGCACTGATGGTTTCTTTGCTGTGACACTTTCCTTCCATGATTTGCATTGAATGCATTCTAACAACACTCCTGACTTTCTTGTCTCCTTCCTAGTAAGTCAACTACTAATTAATCAAATACTGATTTTAATCGGAAACATTTTCTCATTAATTTGAAAGATGATTGAAAGAGCTTTAACTCAAGCATCACCTTCTGCTCTTCCAAATAAGATTATGTGGCAAAACTCCTGTTTCAAAAAGGTATCATATTAAACTCACAGATATACTAATGCAGAAAGAAACAAAAAACATAAAGAGCAGAATTTTTGTAATACAAATACAAATCAACAGGAATGCAATAAACTTGCAAATTCAAGAGCATTCAAACATAAGAATTGCTTGTCAACTTTAATTTACCATGTTTTGCTGGCTTTCTCACAAGTCTAACACAAGCATATGATCACTCTGACACCATTCACAAACATGCAAAGTGCAAAATATCCTTAGGGTTATTACACTATGCTACTAGATGCTAAACATTTAAAAAAATCCCTGCATGATGAAGTGGATTAGTCTGACACTCATGGGATGTCTAGTCTTTGTTTCATTTTAAAGCAGAAGTTTAAGAAATTTGTTGTCCAGCTCCCTGATTTCTAATCTAGGTAAAGACTCTTGCTAGCGTAGAGTTAGAGCTGATTGTTGTTGCACATGAAGCATCCACGGAATATTTAAGCACCGACTGTGAAAATGAGTATGATTCCCCCTCTCTGCCAAGAAAATGCGTTAAAAACAATCTGTAGGGAAGAAAATTTCAGGTTTCTTTGTAACAAACAAGCAAAATTCAAAACCCCAGCAGCAAGTCCATTCAACTTCAAAATACTGAACTAAGTTGTTGATGCCAAAAGACCCATATTTACAACATTATTAAAATCAGATCTATTTGTTTAGATATTGAGTAGCCATCATCGTGTCCCTTTTCCTATCTTCCTACAGTACCAGACAGGATCTATGAGATCAAGATCACTGAACATCATATCATTTCAAAATGATGATTTACAAAACATCTACAAACGTTGATCAGAAGAGACTCCCTCCGACCTCTCATGAGACTTGCATCCTTTAAGTTTTAGGGCCTACATGTGTTGAACTTCAACACCTGAAAATGTTACCCCTGTGATCTACATAGATGTTGAATAACAATTGTTAACAGCTACTCTTTAAAAAAAAAAAAGTCTCTCCAGCTTGAAAATCTATTAAAAAGATCATTTTAGTGTAAACTGTCAATGCTGTCATTAAGCTTTTTGAGCCTATGCAGATCATCAGCATAATTGAAAGGGCTAATTGAAGTTCTGATATATGAGGATATATTTTTGGTAGAACAGATGTTAAGAGCTTTATTTTATAATATGTTTACTAAACAGCACTGAATTTGTCTTATAACTGTGGGGGTTTTTTGTGCTCCACAGTATATTCCAAGAACAGAACCTATTTGTTGAACATATCCCAGTTCTTAAACTATATCTATCTTTCAGTTATGGAAGGATATATCTGCAATAACAGACATGGTTAAACTACAATAAACGCAACAAGGTGGTGGTGTTTTGGGTTTCATTTTTCCCCCCCTCTTCAATGGTCAGAAGTCAAAACTTGTTCCAGCACTTCGAATATTCAGGCATAACAGAGCAATGACAACATCATTTTGAGAGCAGACTGAACCCTATGGATTAAAATAGGAAACTACAAAAGATTTCAATAACACAATTTTATCTTCAAATTAGGTCTTAGAACTACATCGCTCTTCTGATTATTGTATTCAAGTTAAAGGACATTAAAAAAAATAATAATCTTTATTATCTTCTCTGCATGCCTGGCTGTTTTCTAGTCAAGCATGCTGACTGCAGCATAAAGCCACACTTCTTTATTAAAATGTCAAATGCTATTCTTTCCTAAATTTCCCTGAACACCAAAGAAGGTTTCGGAAGAAATACCTGACCATCAGTTGGAAATCCAACCATTAAATAAACAAATGGATTGAATAAAACAGAAAGGTGAAGAGGGCTATTGTACCGCATCACAGTTTTATTTTCTTTTTCTAAAACTGCTGATTATTCAATGGTCATAAAATAGCATCCACAGACAAAAAGGCACCAATTCCATATAATGCATATTTATTGAAATAATAAAATTATCTGAACCAAAGGCAATATTATTATTAAAGTGAGACAACACACAGTTCTTAGCTCCATAACTTTGGACAGTACTTTGCCAAGCCTAAAACAGAACAGACACCTATTCCACAATCTAAATGTAAGTAATGAAACATGATGAAATTCAAAACAAAAGATAGGTGAAAATGAAAATTCTATATATAATAAACAAAAAAAAAAGAAATTAGCAAACTCACAATTTCATCAACATTCATATAAAAATCTCCCAGCACAGTGAGACCAGAATATTTGCCTTCATAAACTGCAAATAGTTGTTTGTTCAATTTTAAATTGCATTTTCCTAACCTAATTAAAGAGAGAAGGTGGGACTGCAGGAAAGATCCACTAGAAGGAACTGTATGCTACAGAGTATCTTGACTATACTGTCCACGGTGTGTACAGCTAGTCTTTTTATGCAACGAGGAAAGATCTGTCACTCAAGTCAGACAGCAAAGCTATTCCCATGACACAACAGTGGCATGGAGAAGACCATGGAGAAGAAAGTAATGCAGGTTCCTTTTAATTGCCATTTGAATGCACAGAGGTACAGGAAAAATTAAAAGAATGTCTGTCAATTTTCTCCAGAGAATTTATTATTTCAGAAGGTATACCATTGTGTATCATGACAGTGCTTCAAAGATAAGCATGTGCTTCCACTGTAGCTGGACCACATTGCCTTTGCATCATCCGGCAATGTAATGGTAAAATACCATGGAACATAGGTGAAGAATCTGCCCCATAAATCTGAGTGCAGAAGGATGAAGCGGATTTTTTCCACTGACATTTTCTGCCAAAAATTTATAGATGAAGACCAATAAAATGCATATTTGAGGGCACTCCCTTTTTTTAAGGAATGTAGAAATCTTTTGTTGAAAGAACCCAACTCCTATCAATCAAAAGCTAATACACCAGCAAATTGCCCAATCAGTTAGAATTTAATTTTCCTTTCCTACAAATGCCAGTGCTCACTAAACAACTAAAAAAAACCCAAACCCACAGGGGACAGAAGTTTATTTTCAGAAGTCATGATAGAACAAAGTAGATTCATTAGCATTCATATGTTGCTTAACTAAAGTGATAATGGACCATCTAGCTTGTCAATCTGGTGTACAGCAACATTTTTCCACTGACTACCCCAAAATAATTTATGCTGAGAATGGACCTCAATGCATCTCATCATTATACTCTGTGCCATGCAATTCAAAGATGAATACATGCATTTTTATCTGAGTAGGATAAATCTGGAATAAGCCTTCGGAAATTAATTGGGGTTACTGCAGTCTTACTGTGATGTCACTCAGAACTGTGTGTGGTCTAGAATAAATACAGAATATTTGCACAATAGTAAATGGATTCTACTGCAGGAAGGGATATGGATATTTGTGAACAGATGGCAGTTCATCACCTGAGAGAGATTATGCAATCACCATCTAAGTAGTGAGGCCATTATTTGGCCATGTGCACATATTCAATGTCCCTTCAAAGGGGTGACTGTTGGCTGAGTGTGGGTCTCCATGGTTTTTGTTGCCTTCCAGCATAATAAGGCTGACATTAAATCAGCATCTCAGCGCTCCTAGAAAAGTCGCAACTGGAAGTTCTAGATCTTGAATTTATGAAAGTGCAAAACTCAGTTATCCTAGTCTTACACATTAGTCCACAGTGGGCTGCATTCTTCATTTCTACAGCAACACCAACAATGAAAGCTTTTAAATGCATAGAATTAAAACTGGTTTTACAAGTCTTACCTATATGAAATAGCACATAATTCAGGCTACAGTCAAAGAGAAATTAGTTGAGCTATTCTCTGAAAGAGGAAGGGAAACAAAAAAGAAAGAAAAAAGTAATTTAGTATGAATTAGAAGAAACCGGAACAGCTGATTAGGAATATGGAAAGAAAGCTAATAATGCAGTATATAAGCTGTATAAATGTTACAGTAACTCTTTCTCTCTTCCTGTTCTATTTAGCAGACTGTTACACAGAATGCAATGAATTCTATGACTCCTCTGGCAGGAGGAGTCTCTCTTGATATTTAGGGGATTTCACATGCATGACTATGTAGTCTGCTCTGCAATACTCATGATATACCAGAGGACATAAATAACATGCAGTTGGGACCAGTACAGGTTCCATTGATGGTGATGGAATTTTGATTTTTTTTATTAAAATTGTCAGTCTTACAAAAGGGAATAGAGATTAAATCCCAGAGTAAATCTAACTTTATCATTCAATATAACTGACACTGCAGGAAGTGCAATATACAGTTAGAAAGAAAATTAACTGTGCTCTATATAGCATATCCATCATGTGCGAGCAGTATAACAACTTTGGATAACCGCAACTGCTTTTCTCATTTAGCTAAAAGTAAATATTGAAAACACAAGGTAATCATCCATACTGTGAAAAAAATATATTCTTTCCATCTTAAATCATACTGACATCTATCTAATTATCAAGATGCTCACAAGCATGTCTCCCACTAAGGGGTGAAAGACAGAAGACTGCTACTTCCCCAAAAGACCAAGTCATTATAGGAAGGATACACAGACATAGAGAAACTATCAAAAGGTAAGCCTTGCTTGCTAGAAGATAAATAATGTCTATCTGAGACAGTCTTAACACACAACCATTCTATGAGCTATGGCATTCTTCTGAGACACTAACCCTATCTATACACATTAGCAATTCTACTTCCCCATTATATAATTGCTTATAAGTCCAGGAGACACACTTACTCCTATCACCTCCACAGACCGTGTGCACTCAGTGTTGACCCCTGCAAAAACATGTATACACCTAATATGCAACATCCATCCCTTCACTGAAGGGACACAAGGAATTACTTACATGGCCCAGCACAGTAACAAAGAGCATGTGGAACATTATTTGCATTTCTAAATTTATCAGTTATTGTGCCTCAGTTTCCAGTCTAAATATAACAACTTCTGGCACATTCATTTTCACATACTGAGACAACAGGAAAAGATATTTTTTTCAGTCTGCTATTACCAAACTAACATACTGGAAAATACTGCTTGTATGTAGTGGAAAACTAACTAGAAACAACACACATACCTCAGAAGCCCCAATTACAATCTAGAGATAGCATTCCTGTATGTTGCAGAAAACTGACAGTTCCTTGGACAGAGGATTCATTGATTTAATGAATGTCTGGGGTATAAATGAAAGGTTCACCATAACATCTGATAAAAACAGCATCAGACTTTATCGCAAACTAAGATTAGAATTACAGGTTACCATGGTTACAGCTACTGATGAATTTCAAAAGAAGCTAGAATTAGCTTGAATCGTTCAATGAATGCATTAGCTAGCATAGGAGAAAAAGCTTGATAATGAATTATCACTTGGGAAGGCAATTTTGATCTGAACTGCTGTTTCACTGAATGTAAACAATTTTTAATTAGTTTTTTCAATGACTTCAGGTTGTCCTATTATTGATAGTACCCCAACTGTTATTTGCAAATAAGCACAGGCTTTGCTAAATAAGTTATAGAAGACTTTAATTAATTTTGGTGTGATCTACTTTTCTTGATAAATCCTCTGGGAAATTAACTCAGGTAGATACTAACACAATTATTTGTATTAAACTCTCTCTAATCTTCTACAATAAGTTTACTTCAACAAAATATATAGACTTGAAAGATTTCACAAAGTTGGATTTCAACTAACTATTTCAAAATTCAATTAAATACTATGAAACCTGCAGAAAGAACTTAATAATTACTAATGCTAAATTCTCTCACAGTTGCTTAAGTAATTGTACAGTTAAGTTATAAGAGATCAGACAGACAGGAATGACGGCTTTCCCAGCACCCTGAGTACAAAAGTGGACATGCAAGAAGATGGGGAAAAAAAATAAATGTTCTTTTCTCTTTAGAACAGGCAGCATTGTGTCATTGTAAGAGGCAGTAGGTCAGCAAAATGGAGTATTTTCAGGAATTTTTTTTACAGTTTAACAATAAATTAATAAAACATCAGAAAAATGTATTTATCAGCTGGTCCTATACTCAGGACAATGCCTGCCAATGTAACTAGATCAGTACTAACTTTCTATACATATTAATGTTTTTCAGAAAGCAAAATTTTCTACATAGTTGAGGCACTTATCCTAAAAGATAGTTATATGTAAAATTTCCTACCGTGTTCTCAGGTCACCACACAACTGTGGAAACTATTGTCCTTAAATATGCACATTGTTGTTTCTTTCGATGAACTGAACATACATGTCAAAAGTATATCTTGTCAAGGGCAACATGCTCTTCTGTAACTGCAGCGGACTAATACTATTGATGCCCATTGACCCTATCCTGCAATACTCATTTTGTCTCTTGCAATTCCTAATAAAACTGTAGTATCAGAAGATAAAAAGGTATTGACAAGTCAAATTTCAAAGTCCAGAATACGCTGGATTTTGAATATTTACAGGAGGTAACTTCATAATCATAAAAACTATGTAAATAAGCCTGACATCTTAAAAAGAACAATGATTTTATAATTACTTAACAAAACACTAGTAAACTTAAAGATTGAGACAGTTTTCAATTATGTTTCCACAGAATATTAAGAGCATTATTTGGATACAGATTCCTGTCTAACAAAGGCAGCATTTCAGGCTGTTGATGACAAACAATTATATCTTACAAATGGAATCTAGATGAAGCTGTAAAACTTGTCTTTCAGTATCACAAACACTTCATAAAAAAGGGTATATAAATAAATCACCTCTCTAATTTATGGTTCCAGTGGCAAGGAATACAAATTAACATTGCAAAACTCTTTAGACAGACCAACTGTTATTCCATATAAAAGAATAGAAATACACGTATCTCATAGCAGACATTGAAAAAAAACACACTAAGGGACTGAACATCAGCAGGGATAAATGAAAAAGATCCATTCACTGCCATGCTAATACAGTAACTTCAGCAAGTTCAGAACCTAGCACATGCAGCAAAGTTTATCACTCTTTTGAAATACGTGCGCTAAATATTTCTCCAGATAATTAATGTCTTTTCTTCCAGAGCTAACTCATCTTCAGTGGTACACCTCCTTATGGTATGGGAGAGTTCCTAACAGAGAGATTTACTGTTGAGGAAGAAAGATTAAATGAGACATTTAAAAAGACTAAAAGAATTGCATAGGAAGGTTTACATAATGTCAGCCTGTGGTGTGCCCTAAGCTCAAACCACTCTGAGGATCAGGCTCTCTTAGCTTCACAAGCTATTTTGGCCATCATTCATGAGCTGTTATAAATGACCCTCCCTGGCAAAAAGGCAAAAAATGGAACCAAACACAGTGTTCTTTGTAGGTGGAAGTCCCATAATGAAAGTAATCTGAAGATCAATCACTGTCAATTCTAGCTCCTACTAAAAGTAAGCAATTTTATGAATAGAAACATTTTCTAAGCCAAGACCTAACAAAGCAAACATCTCCTATAATGCAGTCCTGCCAATGTCTGTTATCAATAACCATTGCCTCTACTGTTCCTATCACCCTCCAAGAATGATAGAAACAACCACTGGTTTATCTGTAATTGATGCCAGATTTGGATACATTTGAATTTTCCTCTAGTTGTCAATAGCTCATTAAATGTAACTGGTTCACAAACAAAACATGAAAATGAAATATGTAAATTAAGGTATTTTAATATTTAAGCACGTGTTAAACATCTTTGAGGTATCTAAAGGCCAAAAGCTTTCCAGAGTAGCAACAATGGTCAATGATTATCAGTCCAGTTTCCAAAAGCGACACGGCAGGTTTAACATCTATGTCCCAGAACCCACACAATGCTAAAGTTCCTTGAGAGTTCCATGAGAACTCTGTGCTCGTAATTTGTAGGTACAAGTCAAAAGCTCAGCAAGCATGTGATTCCTTTTAAAGGCCATTTTGTAATGATGCTGTTTTTGTTTAGGCTTATCTATAATCAGAAAACCCATGTATGATAATTTCTTATGCTTCTTCAAGCCCAGATTTCCCACTCTCCTAGATATCCTACAGTTAATGGACTAAGCTGGATGAACTTCTTCTCCACCCTTTCTTTTGAAGCAGGGCTAGTATGAATTCAGTGTAAGATTCTGAGTTGGTGAAAATAAGAAAAAATGGCATAAGTTTGTAAGACCGTTACTAGAGGAGTTCTCTAAGACAGCATGTGTTGGTTCTCTGTTTCTGATTTCAGGTATTATCATATATTTCAATAACCAACTGTCCAATGGCTCTTTATGATAACATAAAATTGCTTTTCACATTATTGTTTCCACTTCAACAACACTTTTCTACTGCTGCCCAGCCTCCTCTGTAGCTAGTTCTAGACCACAGTTGTAGGTTTTATTCTGCATCTCTCTCCCTCATTAAGTCCCTCCCAACTTCTTTATATTCACATACAAACCCTTCTTTTCTCCTCTATCCTGGCAATTAGAGTTTGCAACTACGCTCTGCCAGATCCCCTAAAAGATCCATTCTTCCATCTCAAATGGGGTGGATGCAAATTATCTATGTAGTTTTAAACCAACCAACCAGAAACAGAGGGTCAGAGTCACCTGTACTTTCTAAAGGTAATCTAACTACCCAATAACCTAAAATTTAGTAGCAAAGCATTCTCTGAATTATCTAGCAAATGCAAAACTCATTCCTTAAGTAGGAAAACAGTAAATAGACTCAACCAGTACACTCTTAGAAGTGAGAGACCCACTTGCACCTGATATGCACTTTGCGGTACAGAGAAGATAACGCTTTTTGCTCAGCAAGCAATGTGAGGGATTATCTTCTTCCCACTGTAAATGTAGTTGGAAAACAGCTGATAGACACATCAGTGAGCAGCAGAACCAGGGTTGCTCCACAAGCATAGACAGACCAAGAGCTGAGGCTGACCACAACATAGCAGGAGCAGAAATCTTACCTACCAGGCTGCAGTGCCACAGTATCGAAGCAGGGTTAAGCTGCTGATAGTAACATGCTCTGGTGGCCATCCAGCGATCATCAGACAAGACCAGGTAACAAACCAAGTCCAAGGTAAATTCTGGAATCCCATTTGGCAAGTTAGGAGACAGGGCTAGGTACTACACAGCTCAGCAAATGAGCATAAGCCATGGCCACAGCTTAAATGTGACTCCTGAAGAGGGAGAAGAGCAGAGGGTGTGTGGGTGGTGGTCCCAGGTGAGGCTGCTCCATGCAATCAAGGCTTGTTGGTGTGCTCAGGGCCCAGGAAAAATGCTCTCCTGCAGAGAGCAGTCTCCTTCACTAGCAAATGGTGGCAGCTCCATCCTGGCAGGCACCAAGAGGATGGGAAGAAGATGGGTTTTGCCTTGGAAAATGTGACTGTTTCATGCACATGCACCTTGGTCTCATGGCAACCACATCAGGTACTCCTCAGGTCTCCTTGTTCCCTATGAGAAACAAGTGCTGCTGCTGAAGCCAGCCAGGGCTAGGAGCTGCCAGTACCTTTTTTAAGATGTTTAGTATCAGGCAGGGGTTTTAAAAGTGATACTGTTTATCTTGACTGCATTTTCTCTATACACTGTTGCATTTTAAGAAAATTTTATGGATTCTTTAACAGAGTAACCTTCTTCTAAACTAATGGATTAAGATGGACAGTCATGCTAGACAAATACCTTATACATATAAAATTATATGTTGACAACAATTCAGCTTTCTTTTCCCCATCCAAAGCATTATTTGCCTGGTACCTGATTGAAATAACTTAACATATCACTTCTGTGGAGCTAAAAAAATATATATATAAGCTGAAATCTGCATGTAGTCTACATTTTAGCTCCTAAAACAATTCAAATGCAGTGTTGTACTGGAGGTTTTTCATTTAGAGACAGAACTTCTTTTAAAGAAAATAAAAACTGCCAAAAATAAAAATTCTAACCAATACAATCTGGCTTGATAAATCTAGGCACAGAAAAAAAATTGCTAACATTCTGTACCATAGCTAAGTGAACTAGGAGATGGAAGCAAAATATTACTCTCCACCATATCTTCAATCCGCCTTTCATTTTGTTCCTGGTTAAAAAAGAAAGGCCAAGAGAAAATAGCAGAAGTGGGGAAACTGGAACACGTAATTTTGGTGGAAGAGTATAATAATTTTCATCAGAAACATATCTATAGTAAAATGTAAGTTTTTAAAAGTTATTAGTTCTGCCTGCAATGCAATCTTCATACTGCATGATTAGTGTTTTCTATTTTCTAAGCAAGCATGTTAGAAGTTACTAAGTGAAAGAGAAAGAAAATCGTAGAACACTGTAAAGTATTTTTCTAATCAATTTTCAAAGTAAAGGGCATAGAAAACTGTAACTGAGTCCTAGGCCTTTACAATTCCCTAAGAAAAGTATCAGTAATATGATTTTTTTAAATCCGCTTGCAATTATAAATACATAATTCACTTGATTTATGCCAGTGAATCTACAAAAAGGTGAAGATTTTACAAAGAGAAATTTCTATAAACAAGCTTTTAACCTACAGTTTTAAGGCTTCAGAATTTATAGGTAGAAAATTATAGACACAGATGATTTTCATCTCTTAAATTTTTGAGGAAAAAAAAAGTACTCAGCAGGTTTCTGAGACCATTCTCCGACCTAAAAAAATCCACCGTTAGGCTTCTACTTTCATTTCACAGTGCTTATGTACCAGAGATGTTCAACCTTGCTTGATTTACAAGAGGGTTTTATTGTCCCCCGTCCTTAGTGTATCTTATCAGTTAACTAAGGTGCATCCCCTGAAAGGCTATTGAGTGTTAGGGACACCTGCCTAAGCTACAGAAATCTTCCCATGTATTGTATAAAGTGTGTGTAGATCTTCAGTTCTCTCTCTGCACCAGAGACACCTACAAGTGGCTACCACAGTGCTCAGTGTTGCGTCAGCCACACCTACTTTGGGACCACTGACTGGCGTTGCAGTCACAAGCACTGGCACGGGGTATGTCCCAAACTGGAGCCATAGACATACATTAAACATAGGTGCCTGGGAATTACCAGTGCCTCCAAGTTTAAGTGGCAAATGCTAGAACTGCAAACATCTAAGTTTTGCCAGCACTTGACTGGTATCCAGATCCAGTTTTTGTTAGCTAAGCTTACTTAGGGAATTAGCTATTATTACTCTATGATTACAACATGAAAAGTTTAAAATTTCATTTCTATATTAATATTTTGTCTTCATGTCTTCTTTTTTTTCAGTTGAAATTTATTAGCTACAGTTACTCCTACTGCAAAAAGAATTCACTAACTTTCATCAAAGCTCTGGCCTTCAAAGGCAACTTGGTAGGTCATCAAAGTAGTATTATTTTTTCTGAAAAGAGAGAAAACTCTGCCTTCTAAAAGAAACAAAGAAGGAGAGGAAATTGTTCGAAATATAAAAATGTGTCTGCAGTGAACCATTTAAAAGACAATAGCAAGAGAGACCTTTACTGAAAGGATAATGAGAAAATCACTTAGCAGTTAGTACAAAGAGTGTTCGTATGGGAAGACTTTCCCTTGTAGCTTTCTGGTTTCAAAAAAACAAGGAACAGTTGGAGGATACACACAGAGGAACCAAACTAAGCCAAGAAACTAAGTTGTTGCAATTTAAGCTGTTACCAGTGTAATTGACCATGCCTTTAGGATGACCTAGTGTGAAGTAAAACATGTTAACATTTGTTTTAAGAATTTTCCTTCTCATATGAGATCAGTTAAATACAGGCATATTTACTGGTAACATGCATACACTCTACTGATAATCAACAATTTGTTAATTGTTGTGATCATCTGTTCATTCCACTTACCCTGAAACCATGAGCACTATACTGTAAATACTGGTTGGTTTGCAAATATTTCTAGACAGATTTCATCTAGGTTTTCCTCATTTATTTTGCTTTCAGACCCTTGTTTCACTTAGTACTATTCAGAGGAAGCAGGATCTGATTGGGAAAGGTTTTTAGAGGATCTTACAGGTAATTTTATGTAAACTGCATTGAAAATAATAAAACCTAAGAAAGAAAGAGTGCAATAAATTTGGGGATAATAATTTTCATACTGGAAGAAATATGCTGCTCTTCAGCCTCAAACTGCTGTAGTGTTTCACTGATACAGTTACTTTTTCAGTCTGTGTAAAGTAAGGAAATGCCGTTTCTTCCATTTTATAGAGGAAGAATTGAAGCACTACATAAAAAAATTACTTAGAAGTATCAATATCACTCTGGAGTACTGACTTGAACCCATGACTCCCAAGATAAAGTAAATTATAGAAATAAAAATCACTGCTAATTTCCTTTTAGCTTCCTTTCTGCTTGTTGAGTAATCTGAAAGATTGCAGCCTGTTCCCAACAGACAAGACCCCTTCTCTTAGTAATATTGCTTTGTCTTTTTCTCAGGGTAGATGAGATGTGGCAGCTGCACCAAAAATTTACTTATGAAGCTAGTCCACCAGGCCAGAAGTAAGAAAAAGCCTTGCTATATCACTACAGTGGAATAATAGAGTATGTGAGTTCATAGAGGCATCATCTGAACACTTTCCACGACCATTAAATTCACTTCTCAAATACAAAAGAAATTCAATGGGGTAAAATAGACTCTATGGACTAACATTTTCATTACATAGTACCATACAGCTCAGAAAAGAATGGTCTGTTACTGCTGTTTTCTAATGGGTGTTTATTATCCCCAGGCACGCTGCAGTGTGAGTACTGCAGGTGATTAATGATTTTACCTGCTGCAAAAGAGCAATTGGAGAAATGTCCATTTCATTTATTATCTGAGAAACACTACTAAAGTGTAACTATCCAAGTACTTGTAGAGGAGGACGCTTTGTAATCAATAATGAATAGACTCAGTCACCTTAAAAGCCATACAATCTGGAGTTTAGAAGTAACCCTTTTATGAACTGACAGACTTTCCCCTGCTGGTGATTCAGTTACAGAATAGCTTCATCTTTCAGATGAAGATGTTTTGAAAACCTCTTATCACAGAAGAAACTATGCTATCTATGCTGAAAATAGACCACCTAGTCTGAAGAGGAGTATATCACACATATTACAAATTGTGGTCCTTCTAGCCCTGCAATAACTCCAACTTTAGAGTCACACTGGTTTTAAATTGGTTCTGCTGAGATGACATGGTTCACATCTACGTAACTCAGTATAATTATTAGCGAAGCCAAACTTTTCTGCAGATCTCAGTGAGGCCTGACTTCTTTAAGAAGTTCATACCTGCTAATGTTTTTGCACTTGCAAAGTGAACTGCAGCTGCCTAGGAGTTTCCACGCTGCCAGCAACTTAATGCATGTCAAAGATAGAATTCTCATTTCTAATGAAGGAAAGAAAGAATAACTACAAATCCCAGAGCTCAGACATTATAGCCTTCATTTAGCACATTAAAAGTACAGGTTCAAGCTATTAATTTAGAGCAGTAATTAAAATCTGAGCCTCCCATATGATATATTCTAAGTATTTTAAGTGCCTGGTGCCTGGCTGTTCTTAGGTAGGTGGTTTTCTGTCTCATTTTCATTATGGGTATTGGTAATTTTGTGTCTGTCTGTCTTATCTCTCATTTTGGCCAGACCTTCCATTCTGCTTCTGTCTAAAGTTTGGGATCAGGAAAAATTCAGTTTAGGGTAATCAGCATTTTTCAAACAGAAAATCTCTAAATCTTTTATAGAACATTCCCAGCTGATTCTAGTTGTGAACATTTATTACCCTGAGGGCTTCCACCCTACTGAATTTCAAAGGTCTTCTGCAAGCAGTTGGGGTGTTGAAAATGTTCAGATAAAGGTTACAAGAACCCTCTATAATAAGAAGTGGCAGGCAGCCTGAGTATAAGAATAGCTAGTAGTTCCTGCAGCAAAAATTAGCTAGGATAGCACTGTAATAATGATGGCATTAGAGAATCTGAATGTCTCTAATTCTCAGATGGGCAGTTGTCCTGTAACCTACAGATCTGTCTGGGATAATTTCCTCTTTCATAGCCAAATGCCCTAGCAGCTGTCCATGCCATGTAGCCCTAAGAATGTCAGAGATGACATTCAGAAGAGCAGCTCCAGTGATTACATAGCCTCTTTGCTCCAGCTGCAATCTCACCACATATCATATACTAATATCAGTAAAACTTGCATAACTCCTAAAACATAACCTAATTAATTATCGATATCATGCTTAACAGTTTCATAGCAGCTTTTAGGTCATCATGACAATAACAGGAAAAAGAATATGGTATAGCCACATATCAATATCCCTGCAGTATCCACAGTAGTATTTCTAAGTGTGAGCTATCATTTCTTTTTAAATTGACTTCTAGAGATTTGGATTTGAGTCAGGACATTTCTTTTCAACCAGGAGACAAAAGTCCTAAATCCCACACCAGTTTTAAGCTGTGCAATTCCTCTGAGTTCTGTGGAGCAATTTCTATCATACGCTGATGTGAATGATATCAGAATTGGACAAAAACTCTCTGAACAGTCATGCCTGCTTCTCTCATGCATCACTGCCACTAGTGCTGTCACAGTGTCTTGCTGACACACTGCCAATTTGGCTACAGAAGATACTGCAAAAGCCTGTTGCTTTGGCATCACATTTCTCTTCCCTCTACTTTGTCTTTCTTCAATGGAATCATTCTTCTTTCCTTTTCCTGAAATGCCTTTTTCAGTGTTAAAGAATGAACATAAAAAAACCTGCAGAATGAATCTTCCAATCCTGCCTCCTCATTTCACCAATCACAGATTGTTCAGAGCCATGTTCTCTTAAGCAGCAAGTGCTTATGCAAACCAAACCATCACTGTATGTTTGCTTCCCTCTTTCCTCTGAGAGCTTTTAGTATATCCCCTGTAATGTTCCCCAATTTCTTTCCTCCATTTTTCCATCTTATAAACAATGGATGAAAGAAAGTTACTACCAAATAAAGGCAGCAATATCTTCCAAGTTTCTGATGACCTTGTCATTGATTTCTCAAACAATGGCTCTTAAATTGCCCATTGGATGTCTCTCTCTCTTTTTAAACTTCTGCGCATCTACTTGTTCCCTCCCAGGCTCAACCTTCCAGCTAACATTTGGTCTATGAAAATATGCAGAAGTAAATGGAAGTTAACTGGGATTTTCATCTCTCTAGGTCCTCAGGTGTTTCAGCAAAAGCAAAGCAGGTTATCTTTGGCAAATCTGACAAACTCACAACATTCTGAGAGTATTTTTTCTACACGTTTCTAAAATACTGCAATACAATTTTTTTGCATTTTTGCTTGGTGAGAGAAACTATACAGCTTTTCCTTTCATCTCAACCAAAGAAAATCATGTGTCTAGTACCTGTCATATGTACATGGCCATACTGGCAGGAAACTTGCATAAAATACATTTGCTTGTTTTATCTAAATAATCCCATTACCTGCCAGCAAACCGTGTAAACAATGCAATGCACAGAAACAGGTATCAAGCTGGATTTGAGTCAGTCAGCTAGGGAGGAAAACAGTAACTTACATTTCAGAGTCTGGGAAATACTCCTATCAAGTATGTATGACGCTTTGTTTACATCAAAACCAGGTTGCAGGGGCAGCTCATTTCATCCCTCTGCAAACCAATCTAAGGATGGGATATTCACAGAAAAACAGGTGGGTGAGAGAGCTGGCACAGATTAAATACCTAACTTTAAGGCAACTTAAGCATAATGACATGAATCCTCCAGTTTCTAACTTTGTAGTTTGCTTTTTATCAAATACTTTTAAATGTGGCCTTTTATAGGGCAGGAAGAGGCAGGTTAGAAGGGTAATGCATCTCTAAACAAGTAATATGTACTCAATTGATCAAATATGTAAGGAAAGCACTCGGTAGTTTTCCAATCTTGTCCAAATCTGTCATACATTTGGCTTCTCAACCCACATCCTCGTAAGTTGCTCTTAAAGCCAAATGTGCTTTTTTTCCCCCACAGTCTTAGGAGGAAATAATTGCTCATTTCAAAGCATAGTGAGGCAAAGAGGTATCAGGAATCTGTAGGCACTTCAGAGTGAAAGGGGATGTCAAAAGAAGAGAATAGTGAAACGAGAGGATGAGAAAAGCATAAAGAACAAAGGAAAGAGAATGGGGAAAGGAGAACAAATGGAGGCCTTTGATAACTGTATAAAAACTGGGGGGGCCATGAAGACTGGAAGTTAATCTACTGAAAATCAACCTGGAGATCTTGTGTCACTTCCTAAACTACTTATTACCTAGTCTTTTCTTGCATAGCATGTGTGTGGAACTGGGTTTTGGTCCAGATGCGCACTTAGTGGCAATAGATTTAACAGACAAACCTACACTGATAGAGAAGACACACAAATACACGTAAGACAAATTGCAGTGACAGGGCTGTATTTGTATTGAAGGATGTAATATGTGGCAATGGAAGAATCCCCCTGGCCAAACAGCTTTCAGTGAAGCTCTGCTAAAAGATCTTTGTGCTCCTAAAGGGTTCAACTTTAAAAAAAGAAGTGATATGTAAGCTGCAGGCAGCATCCAACATACCATACTGTAAACCCAGAACTCAAGATGGTTAGGTAGCTCACAGTGTGCACAAAGTTTTTATTATATTTAAATTCTGAACATTATTATTAAGCCAAATAACAATATAATGACTCTGTCACAGAGCAGAGAAAAAAAATTACAGTCCCCAAACAACCAACAATCTAAACATGGGGCTGAGACAAAGATAAGAGCAACATATACTTAACACATTAGCCTGTTATGGGTTTCAAACTTCAAACACTTTCATCTATTTTATCAGGCTACTATGAATGAAAACAAACATTAAAATGTATTCATTCTCCTTCTGTAGTCTTAATTCAGTCCAAGCATGAGTTGAATGTGAAAATGTGAAGATCAGTTTTCACCTTGTGCTGTAAGAGTGAATTGTGTTGCTCCCTGAAAAAGATTTTGTTGCGAAAGACCCCATCCCTGCAGAAAAACTCTGAAATAGAGGGTGAACACATAGGTGAACGGATAATAGAAATGCTTTTGAGAGAATGAAGGATGAAAAAAAAGGGTTAATATCTTCTTCTGTAAGTAGCATCTTAGAGTTTTGCATAGCATTTCAAATGGAAGCAGGAAGTCTCAAAAATTTAAAACTATACTTCTGTGCAGTCCTAGCTATCCCCAGTTCTTTCCTACCTTCAAAGTTACATCACTGCAGGTACAATAAAATATACACAGGACAGAATATTTTACATGCCTTTCCAAGGAACCACACCTAAAGTCACTTCAGAGAGGTGTGCACCACTGAACGTACTGGGAATGTTGCTGTTAACATTAACAAGCAGAGTGTTAAAGGTTTAGTGCATAATAAAGCAGCCCACTGACTTAATGGTGCTTCTCATTGAAAGCATATTATATTTCTGGTCTGTGATCTGTGCATATTCCCAAGTGGCTTGGCATGCTGTAGGTTTTATCATCAAGTGGTTTAAAAGTTTCTTATGCTGGCCAGGAAAGTAAGACTCCAAGAGACAGCTATAACACCTTTTCTCCTTCAGTCTCACTTAACTGTAATGAATTTCATTAAATAGGAATGAAAAAAACAAAAGGACATTCTGCCAGCTCTTAGGCAGAGGGAATTTTAAGGCTCCAGGACCTGCCAGAGGTGGAGAATCAGTCCTGTTACGGCAATGAAGGGAGGATGGACAGCAAGGGATGAACAGCGAAGAGCTGGCTGGCATTCTTTAAGGCTACTTATGACAGGTGGGTGGGTGGGTGGCATTAAGGAGCAAGGGAAGTGGACCTCTGTTTTCCCCCATATCGCAGAGCAAGAGTTATCAAGCTTTTTTACCATATAGCACTTAAATTACAATCTGCTGTCACTTCACAACACAATTTGAGAAACACTTCCGCATTGGTTCTCAAACAACTGGGAAGAGGATGATATTAATGGGACTAGAGATGTCAAGAGGAAATTTGTAAGTATTGTGGCAAGGCTGGGACTGCCTTTTATCAGTTTATCTGGTTAATGCAATTTATCTGGTTATTTCTGCAAAAGTAATCCAATTTACCTGGTTATTCCTGGAAAAAAAAATACAATTATTCCAATTGGTAAAAGATATTCTACAATACAGTAAGCTTCCTGAAAAGTTCCAGAGTAGTCATTTTTTTTAAGTACTTTCCAAGGGAGTACCTAGTTACACAGCAACTTTTGAGATAAATTGACATAAATTTACTCTTTTTTAATAGACATGTAAATCGTGACTTCCCAGTAGGGGAGACAGTATATGCTACAGGGGAAGGTAGTATCAGAATATTTTCTGTGCACATGTTCAATTGACCTTTAGAGTAGATTAATTACACAGTCTTCTGACCAAAACAAATCAGTGATTTCTTTTTTCATTTTCTTTCAAAATGTACTACAGCTTTTTAACAGATTTGGTGGGGGTGGGAAAAAAAAAAAAAAAAAAAAAAAAAGCCTTTTTCTCTGCTTGCTTATTTTTCATGCCAAAAAGCCAATTGTTTTCAAGTAATTCCTGTGCTCTCAAAGAGCCATTTTGCATTTAAAAAAGCACAGAGCAAAAATTTTAGAACAGGTGCAGGCAGAAGGGACTTTTTTTCACACTCTCTTTTTTCTGCTAGTTCATTAAAAGCAGATATCTGCTTCACTATATTTATACAACACAGCATTGCATAGAGATGCTCAGGCTAAAGACAAATAAGTTTGGCTGGATACTGGAACTCCCTGTTAGCATAGTGCTGTGTCTCAGTTCATTAGCTCCAGTGAAATAGTTGGTAAACCAGTATAGGTGGAATCATGCTAAAATGGCTCTACAGCCTTCTAGTTATCAAGGTGGCATATCTTTTGCAGACCAAGCTGGAGTATCCGCACTGCACTGGGCTTGTTTAAATACATCTGTTTTAATGCAGAAGAGAAGTAAATATTAGTAATTGCTTCCTCCTTATTTTCATTGCTGTGGTCATAACACTTAATTCTAAAAAGGAGAAAATATCTTCCAGACAGTTCACCACTCCTGCCCCGCACCCTGAAAGTCTGTTCTTAAAATACGCATGTATAGAAAGAGACAGGTGGAAAGGAAAATAAGAAAATAGTATCTGGAAAATACAAACATTCTGTCTTCATATCTTTGGGGGAAAAAAGGATGGAGTGGCTCCAATCATAATCCCATTGTACTAAACACTGAAAAATATACAGCCAACATTTTTGTTGCAAATCTTCAAAACATGCTGTATTTTCTCTTGAAGAATGTCTTTTAGGGGGTCATAAGGACTGTGCATGAATTTTAACGTTAAGAGAAAAATATTAATTTCTTACAAGACAATGTTTGAAAACTTAAATCCTGAATGTTCAAACACCTACCCTCAAATGCAATTAAGTCTACCACAAAAATTTGAAACTATCATCATTTTTGAAAGACAGCAGCTGACAATAGAATAATAAATTCGCAATGGCTGTACCCTTAAGAATCTGAGTTGAATTTATTGTAAAATCTAGAAATCCCAGAGGAAGTTAAGGGGGTTGAAGCCTTGCTGTTCTCAGAAAGAGAGAAAATTTCTGAAAATTCTCAGGACCCTCTCAATTAAGGCTACTTGTTAAGGACATAACACAGATCTTAAAGGGTGAAAACACTTGCTAAAATAAACTTCATTTTACTTGACTTCTCATTACTGACAACTGTAAATGTATCCTCGTAATACATCACAAACGAGGTTGAGCCTCATTTATTGTTGGCTTTCTAAGAGCCAAGGTCAAAATCAGCTCTTGAGCTATTTCCATCTTTTATTCACAAGCAACCGAAATCCACCTTATACAGTCTATCCCTTACCATTAGAAGTTATTCTAAAGAGCCCTGCAGCAGCTTTTCAACCAAGCGAAATATTATCTTGCCTAAAGTTCAGTATGCAACTTTTGCAGTCCATACACATCAAATCTTCTGAAGCTTATATATATGAGCATGGATCACTTTTGGCTTTTGAACTGGACACCTACATGTAAATATTCTTTGGTGTCTGAAATCTGGTTTAGATTATGAAAATTACACCAAAACACACAAAATATATTCATACATGTTCTGTTGACAGATTTATATATTAGCCAGAATCTTCTCTGCAAGGATTAACCTCTGCTCATCTCATCAGAATGGAAATTACTGAATATTTCTGACAGACAAAATACATGTGAGACATGATGGGTCTCAAGCATTTGTAATAATGCTATATCTAATCTTGAACAAGCACTGAAGGCAGGCCAGCAGTGTCTGGTCATACAGGATGCAATGTCAACATCCAGACTGCTAGACACAGTGTTTTTATGGGGCACAGTCTGCAGCTGATGGCTGTTGTGATATACTCTGATTGTTGTGCTATTAAAGCATATGTATGTCCTCCTCGTAGTCCCCTCGAAGGGACAAAGAACAATAAAACCAACCACATCACTTGTGTACAATTCAGAATATACATATACACTAGGATACAGGCCAAGTAAAATTCAGGCACCTGTGAAAGCATATGAAAAAATCTTCCTCCAAACTTGTATACCTTTATTCATTTGGTACTTTATCATGAAGTGTTAGATGGACTCCATTAAAATTCAGTGGAGGGCTACAGAGTGCTGAAGTGTGAATTTGCATACTAATTAACAACAGAAAGTTCTGCAATCAGAAATATCAAAGATACTTTGGACTAATCTCTGAAGGGAAAAAGTTCTGATTCTACTTGATATTTGCTAAAAAATACGAACCAGCTACCAATTATAAAGTATGCGTGACTGACAGATAAAATCAGTTTGGTTGTAAGTAATTTAAGCATGTCTAAGCTCAAATTATGTCTTCAGGAGCAACTTGTATGACATAAAATTTTGTTGCATTAACTAAATGAAGAAAGACTGACTTTCAAAATTGTCCAACCGGATTCTGTGCTGAAAAGAAAGGAGAAATTAAGGCAGACCTTCCACACATCTGTGTCCTCCACTAGCTAGACCATCACGTGTGGATGTACTCTGAATATGGTGAAAGGCAAAGATAATCCCTTTTCTTTTTGAGTGACAAGATGTAAGACTCTCATCTCAAAAGGTAGCTGGCCTGTCTCCTGTTTTGATAGCTCATATGGCTCATAGGTACTGTATTTTTTACCTGTTCTGGGATGAGTTTTATCCAGACTGAATGTTTTCTTTGTCCTTTTATCCTTCCTCTCTCCATTCTTTATTAACATTTAAAAATATTAAAATATTACGTTCACCACTTCAAGTAGAGAGCCTGTCTTGTCTAACATTCTGCTCTTGCAGTTTCTGTATCATTTAAGCCTTTCAGATGCTTTCAGTCAGGTGGCATCATCCACTGGGCAATAGTAACAGCACAAGCAGTCCCAAAAAAGTACTTGTTATGCAGACATCGAACTGTTTCCTTTGTGCTTCCATGAAAAACTCGCAGGATATACAATGTGCAATGACAACAGGAACTGGCTGCTGTGTTTAAATTCCCAATTACAGCCACATCAAGAGGCCCTTACAAAACAGCCTGTGCAATCCTCATCACTTGTATGGAGAGCCCTTCATGATGCAGACCCATGTTTATGTAAATCCCACCATCCCCAGTACTCAGCACAGAGGGCTCCAAGCCAGCAATATCAGCACAGCAGTTGGAAAACGCTGTGGCAGGCTCACTTGCACCTTCCTGCCCTCCTCCAGTGCTCTGGATTGTTTAGGCTTAGTCTAAGCTCTCCCCAGAAGAACAACCCTGTGCTCCTGTGCTACCCTGCGCAGCGGGTGAAAACCTCTAACAGTCAACTCCCCAAAGGCCAAAACCAGGCACTTGGAAATGAGAAGATGAAAACTACAGAGTATTCTTTTGAAACTATAGGCCTCAGTGGCTAGTGGCCCTTTGTAAGAGAGGAATCCTCACAGGCTCTTTCCTGTGTTACTGAGGTTGAACAGGCATGGAAATGCTAAGGATGCAGGAATAAAGGCCCCAAATTCAGAAACAAATGCATTGCTTTGCTTTGCAGTCAGTATGTAGCATGCAATTTCTCAGTAAGATCTGAAATCCGTGTCTAACATTACATGTATGCTTAGAATACTCTGTTAGCTCAAAACTTAACAGACATACATTGTGCACAAAGTCACCATTATATCAAACTAAAGAAAGCAAAAAAATAAACATAACATCACCCCCTTAATCAGCAAAATTCAGCATCGTTTATACATGAGGAAATATTGAACTAAATTTGTCCATGACTAAGTTTTCCCTCCTGTTCATATTAGTTCTTCATCTAGTGGTGTAAAGTCATCAGTAATATCCCTTACATTTGGCATTTTGTTTTATTTCCTCTTGTCTAAGCATTACACCTTCACGTATTCCAATTACATATGAAAGATAGGTCTCTTCCTTGTGCCTCACTGTAGATGTTTTTCATTTGCCATTTGAACTTTGTAAATTAATGTTGTCAGCTTTACTTAACTTCAAAAGCTATGCTTCTGATCTGCCTTACCAGAGTTTTTTATTTTTATACTATAATTTTGTTAGGTTTTAGCTATACAGTTCTTCATTCTGTGCTGATGGAAGCAAAGCATACAATGAAGTATACAATGCAACAGCAGCTGTTATTAAAGAAACCACTTTGCAACAATAAACTTGGAATATCAAACTCCCTGAATTCAAGTAAAAGAGAAAAATACAGAAAAGAAAGAGAAGAAAAGATACTAAGAAGCTACAAAGAAGATTGAAAAGGAGAAAGAAGCTGTCCCAAAAATGTCAATTATTTGACCCAGGAAATTTTCAAAAGTATTGCAGTATCATAGAATTCCTGAGTGACATTTTTTAAGATTTGCTGTCAAAAAAAGGAATTTAATTTTCAAAAGCTAGCATGACGGTGTGCGCCCTACTACCTCTTCTGCTTAAGCAATAGCCACTAGTGGTGGTCATGATGGTTGCATCTGGCTTAAGTTGGACCCTAGGGAGACAGATAACACCATAACTAAGGACCATAAAGCTTGCTCAACAGCTGAGGGCTAATTGAGCATGAGCCAACCAAAATAGAGCTGGTATGCAAATATGACTTAAGTCAACCATCTTACTCCATAAACAGTGGACAGCCCAGGGCCTGTGGAGCTCTCCTGTATGGCAGTGGGCTGCACGCCAGGATCTCCCCTTGAGTAGGGACGCCTCTCAGGGTTACTCCTCAAGGCTCTGAGAATCCTTATTGTGTCAGAGACTCAGTAAGTGAATTGGGAATAAGAGCACTGAAATTTTGAAGTCTTAGCAAAGTGATATAAAGGATTTATTGTGCACATATATAATCCTTTACACATAAACCATTCCCCAAGTCTGCAACTAAGTCTGGAATCAGCTGCACCTAAACTCCCCTCTGAGAAGTTTAGAATGTAAGGGGGTCCTTTCTGAACCTCATGATTCAATGGCAGGGTCTCTCTGACAGTTTTGTCTGACTCTGTCCTATATGCAGTAAATACTCAAGTGTACCTTGCCATCGAATCTTGTTAAACCACTGTCACATTTGCTATCAAACTTTGTTCAATCAGTGTTTTATATCAATAAACATATTGCTACTTCTGTCTTACAAGTGAAGTGTATCACTCCATCCACAACAGCTGGACAATAATGTCAAAGCACAGTTTAACTCTGTTTCTCGTTTCTGCTTTTTATCACATTGTAAATTTAAAGAAAGGATTGAAACCCAAATTTTCTTTAAAAAACATCCAGAAATAAATTTATTGACCATCCCTAATTATAAGAGTTATTCTAAACATATGTTTTATGATGTTTGAGTGAAGTGATTAGAAATAGTTTTCAGATGCATAGGATCTTGACTTATAATATCTTGAGAATGTTTCTCAGCTACAGCCTTTGTCTTATTTTCTCCGTTCAGCTCATGGGACTTAATTTCTAACACCTTAAAATCCTCATCTGTTTTCTCAATATACTAAAAAGTATACCAATATACCAGAAGATTTCAGCATAGTCTGGTAATGCACTGACAGCTCACATACTCTATCAGTTGTACCTTCAGGAAAGGCCAGTGCGGCTGCTGGCATTACTAACAAATACACGTACAGGTAAGCTTTTCAGGTTCAAGCTCAGTGATTTTATTTTTTTAAATTGTTTTAAATCCTTGAAGTGCCAAGCAATCCCCATATAATAAACTACAAAATTCTGTGCACTTGGTAGCATCATACCATCCCTCAAATCTCAACTATTTTCCTTAATAATTTTTTCTCAAGATTGTAACAACTTTGTACACTCCAATCCAATGCAGAATGGCATGATTCTGCTATTTCTGTGACCTGGCATAGCATAGCTCCTGCCAGTATGGTATTCTTTATCACCACTGCCCACCAAGTATCTCCAGTGAGAACCAGGTCAAGCTGAGCTCAGCGACATTTACATCGCTTACCATGTTTGAGAATTAAGTTGTAGAGACATAGCAAATTTTCAAAATATTGTATAAGTACTAGCCACAGTCTTGTACTGTAGACAAAGATTATATCCTTTCATTGCCAATGCAGAAACACAGCCCCAGAAGGACTAAAGAGGTCCCTTGGCCAGACAGGAAGTTGGTTACACCAGACTAATGTCCAGAGCTCTGACTTTACGTTTGTATCTTCCTATGGAGGCTTTCAGTTTTATACTCTGGATGTCTTTGTTTGACATGTTTACAGTTGCTTGATAGTAGCTACTCAGAGAACAGCAATTTAGAGTTTAATTCTCCTTTTCTCAGTCCTCATAGCTGACCATTTTCTCTGGTTCCTGCTTTTTCCCTTGCCTCAACTCTGCTGGGTTTCTATTCAAAAGTCTTGAATTTTGAATTGGAGGTGATTCATAATTGGACCTTGGGTAGTGTGAGTTTTCTTGGTTGGTTGACCACTTGTTGGACATCTGTGAGTCTGGTATAAATTATACACTACTCTACAGTGGTCTGTCAGATTGATTTATCATACTGAATTTTAAATATTTTACCAACAAAGTTGTTTAATCTGTATGGCTGGTATTTGTACAGACTTTAGCCTACTTCAGACATTTAATTTAGGATTCCATGGACCATAGTTAAAAGCTTATGTTCCATCCAGGGAGTGAGGTAAGGACCTCTAGGTGTGATTTAAAACATCTAATGAGATGCCCTAAGTAGGCATTATGTTTCTCTCTATAGATTTTTGTCTATCCCTTTTTCATCTATCCTAAGTAGCACATTGCTGAGTAAGCTCTTGTTCATTTCTTACATATCCTTAACCAACTGAATGAGAAAAGTATCTCTAGTTTCACCTCAGCTAAACTTCTGCTCACTCAGCAAATTCTACTTTTCTTTACAACTCATCGAATGTTTCATTACTTCAAATTTACAGAGTTTCCAATTCTTTATGTTTCTCCTGATTTTATTCCTGCTTTGAAATTTTGTCACAAATATTTTTGTCTCAGTATCTTTGTGGTAAATATGTCCCTGCTATATTCTGGTACCCAGATTATTGTATAAAAGACTCTGCACAATTTCTAGGTATGCATTTTTCAGAAACCCCCTCTCCACACACACTGACACTTCTGTGAATAGATACAAGCAGGACTACTAAGTGCATCTATTCTGAGTAAGTTAACGGAACACTAGCAGTCATGACCATTCAGCTCCACCAGAGTTGAAGCATTAAAAGGTTCATCTCTATTTTTCGTGTGAGTGTATTGCCTCTATCATAACAGCAACTGCCTTACTCCTTTTACAAAGTGTGCTCTGTATTTCACTCTTTGCATTATCCTTTGAATGCTCTACTCTGCCCTATATCTGTCTCATTACTGTAGCGCCTATCACAAGAGGCTGATGACATCTGAAATTGTGTAGCAAAATCTGACACATAAAAGTGTATTTGGAGGTAATTCACCACAGAAGGTGACTATCATAATGTACCTGATTGAAACTGGCATGATGTCCAGGGCATGGTAGAGGTGGACTGTTTGGCATAAGTGATACTGCATGTGTTAAGTACTGCTAAAAGAAAAGGATCTAACTAAAGGAAAGACAGATACAAGACTCAGTGCGACTGTACTCATTCTCACCTCTAACACTCACTCTGAAAAGTCACGTTGTAAAACTGGCATCTCTGAGGTGTTAAATACAGTGCTCTGTGTGTTTACTATTCACGTTGTCTCTGTGACAGCCGACTGACACACAAACGAGCAGCTCCTGACACTGCTCAGCACCTAAGGACAAGGACACACACACTGCTCAGTTGTCAGTGTCCCCAGCACAAGATCAGTAGGACATGGAGTATTGGGACAGGCTGTGTTCAGGTGTTTTCTCCAGCTATCTGTGAATGATTCATAGATGCAGTAAAGTTCACATATTTTTACAGCCTTTCAGGGCTGGGAATAAGACAAGTAAAATGACACCCAGACCAATTCCTATTCCCCTCCTAAAAAAAAAGCAGGGTGATGCAGATAACCTAGGTTTCAAACCAAAAGGTGTAACAGGCAACAGTAACAGAATAACAGATTGCTGGAGTTAAATCCAGAGAAAAAAGTAATATACTATGGGAAAAGGATATTTATGTGGGCAAATGGTATACTCAATGAAACAATAGATTGAATCTCACCTCCAAACAGAGATGGGGAGGTGAAGGGAAACAGGAATATCTGGTAAAAAGAGAATGACTACAAACAGTAGGAAACCCTTTTCTGGCACCTACATGACATGTAAAAGAAGTTACACATGTTACACGTGTGAGAGAGGTGGGAAAATAGTTCTTAAATAATTTCAAATTTTGCATTGTTTTTGAGCTTTTCAACTAAAAAAAATATACCGTTGCATTTTTCCATTATTTTATTTTTTAGATCATGTTTGGCAAGCAAGCATTTCATGTTACACTACTTCACACTTCAGTTCTTTTCAAACGTATATATAAATCAAGCAGAAGAATTTGTTAACCTTGAATAGGATACTGTGCATGTGCTAGTGCTTTTGAAGACTTTAATACTCTGCTACTTTGGAAAAGGCCATGTTTCTCCCAGACACGTGATACAATCAGAATTCTTCTTCTCTTGGATATCTGCTCCTATGGAATGAGCTAAGTGAAAGCTTAGCTGTGAAAAGTATCTCATTCATCCCTGATGCATGCTCAACCTTGAACAGGAACTATAGTTGAGTAGCCAGAAACTAGTACAGTAGTCAGTAACAGAAACTATGTCTCATTTTTCAGACAGATAAGATTATTTCTGGTGTATGACACTGGACATACACCAATAGCTGTTTTGTGCTCAATTTTTCCTAATGGATTTCATCCTTTTTCTGAAGGAGTGTGAAGTTGCTACTTAAGTAGGTTAAAATAGATTTCTAGATTTTCTGATACCACCTCATGGACCTCCATTAATCCCCCTTTTCCAGAATCCTTTGCTGTATCCATATTTCTAGACATTATTTTCCTTTGTAGGGTAACATCACAACAATGCAAAGCTATAGCGCAGTGTTAACTTCAGACTCCACAGCTATACAGCTACAGGGGTGGGCTCTAAGTCAGGGTCACAGAGTAATACACAACCTTGAGTACTTCTTCAGATATTAAGGTGTTGAGGGCTTTCCAGCCATCCCTGAATGTCTATAGATTCTGTATCATAGCATCCAGGTACCTTCATAGACACAGCTGTAAAGAAAGCTTATGAGGTTGAGCCTCCATCCTCCGCCTTATGTGCCAGTCAGGAGCCACCCGAAGAGGCAACTGAGCACACAGCAACATGGACATGCCAGTTCTATTTGAAACCCCTTCAAGAGGAAACTTCATCTCCTCCCATGCATGCTACAGCTCTAAGCTATTTAATGAATAATTAGAGATAAGTTCATATTTTCAGCTGGGTACTACATTTTCTGAAGTATAATAATAATAGGTGATGATGAAATGTTGCATTAAAAACAAATTCTCTTGGATACGAAAAATGCATTGTCCCCTTGAGAGAAAATGAAATACCATGGCCATAAATCTGCAGCTGGAGCTGAGTGGAAATAAGCAGCTTCAGGTCCAGGAACTGCACAGAGGTGGAGGTGGTATAGATCATCTTATAATTTAGAGGCAATGGTTGCAAAGTGCTTAGCTCTGATGGGTAGAATTATTTACAGCAAGTGCAGACAGTAATCTAGTGATATGTGAGGCTCTGCAGTTACATAAAAGAGAGAGATTACCCTATGATCCAAATATCTGTGCACTCTTATAGCCCTCATTACAGATGTTGATCAACCATCTGCATTGCTGCCAGATGAAAATAGATGAGAGTGATATTCTCTCTCCTGCTCAGCAACTTATGTATGGGAGTTGTGGAATTATTTGAATGATGGGACACAGGGCTGTACAAAAAATGCAGGCTGTAGTGATCACTGTTCCTTGGTGACTTCACCTTGGAGAAAGAATGCAGTGGGTTCTGCCACATAAAACCACAATGACTGCAGAGCAAACAATTTATCATCCTGAAATAAGCAACTTCTCATGTAAGTACCAACATATGGATGTACTTTTCTTTTCACTTATTGCATTATGCTTATTCTGTTCACAAATCATTATTATTATTAGTCAAATGCTTTTCTTAAATAGAACACTTTCCTATCACAAATATAGCCAAAAAATCATGTACAGCAATCTGTCTAACAAGATCTCCATCAACTCACTCTTCTCACTCTTGAGAAACTTACGTTTACATAACAGATCTAAACATTACACTTGAGGATACTGCATGAGAAGGAAGATGGAAAAAAAATACTTACATCTAATCTGAGGATGTGAATCTACAGAACAAAGATATTCTATCAGAGGAGCAGGTTGTATTCACTGATCAGTCTGAAGATCCTGTTGTGTTAAAAGTTGCTTTACTTGCAGAGTTTAGCCAATGCCAGTCAACCATTTTGGGTTTGAATCCTCTCTCGCATGGACCTCGTATCTCCTTCTAAACAAACAGAAGGAAGTATCAAGTGAGGTGGAGCTTTTCAATGTAATTTTCCTCCATATTCAATAACATCAATTTTCTTGGGAGTTCTCACTTCTATTATATTGTTAGCCTGAATAAACTAACTTCCTCAATCAGTCTGTATTATGGTTGATATTCCTTGAGATTTATGTGTTTTTAGTCAGACAAGAAAGATTTTCTGAAACTTGTTATTGATGTAGTAATGTAATTTTTTTATGATGGCAGGCCAACAATTCAGTAGACCTAAAGGGGAAATAGTTGGGTAGGGACAGCTTTCCTTCAGAACACTCTCTGGATTTCCTAATTTGTGTTGATTCAGATACTGCTTATATACAAAAAAGAGGAACCTACTGAATTCTTAGTATGAAGATGGAGAGCTACCGATATCTTTTTTAAAGGAACTGCAGCTGCAGAGAAAATTGCCATTGATAAAATGATATATGATCATTTATGCAGCAGAAATAATTAATAGAGCTGAGACTGCACAAAAGTGCAATGCTCATCTTACACAAAGCATTTTTCAATGAGACTATATGCAAATCAGGTTTTGTGCTGTTGAAGATTCTGATTAAACTTATAATTTAGGTTTTTAATTGAATTTTTTTATTGGATGTTTCACAATAATTCTGCCTCATTTATATGAATAATTAACTGCTGTAAAATAAGTTGCCAAAATAAATTCATAAATTCTACAGTGATTTTTTTTTTTTAATTTCAGCAAATTTCTGCAGCATACAAACTCTCAGCATTTATGCCTGGCTTTTACTGTGTTCCATACAGATGATCCTAACAAATCTGTACACAAGGATAGTATTTACACAATGTACATCTGTAAGTGGTGCAAACTAATTATGATTAAAAGACATACAGCTACATACATAAAATAAATCACAGAACAATACAATTGGTCATAAAGTTGACTGTTGTCCTGCAGAATAGCTAGCTTTGATACTAAGGTGGATATGTTATATACAATGGAATGTTATTTTAACCTTCATTATTTTGGCAATAAGAACAGATTAAATAAGGGCACATTAGCATCAGTACTCCTCAATTTAGCACTGGTATCTCATTGGTTTACAAAAGAATATCTGTCAGCTGAGTCCAATGAAGCAGTAGCTTTAGAGTGCTAAACATCAAGGTGATACACTACTTGAAACTTCAACAAGGTAAAGGAAAAGAATATTGGACATGACCATTCATGAATGAAATCTAGGACAGAAGCTTAATGATCTTACTCATCAACTACATTAAACCACTTGATTTTAAGCATTTCAAGTTAAAACCCAAGATTCTCCAGACAGGTATAAATAAGACTAAAAGCAATCACAATGCTAACATGTCAGACTGAACGGGAAAAAAAATTTCTCCTGCTTTGTTTGTACATAATAAAATATAATATGGTAGCATCTCATATTCAAAGAACATGTAATTTGGAGGTTTAATAAAATAAAGGATTAATAGTTGATAAAAGGTCATGTAAAATTTGACTGCTATGGATATTTGACAATTATGAATACACTATCCGAGTATGCTAAAGATCGTCCATGTTTGCCAGTAAACCATTAGCCCTTACAGCAATTTATCAGCCATTTATTATCCACAAGGAGACGATCTACTGGACTAGCCTGAGAAAGAGGGAATGTAAAACAGACACTGCTGGAACCACAGTGCTAGCTACTGCGTAACAACTTCATTACTGTACAATCTCTAAGTATACAGAGATATCACAGGTTTGCAGGAACAGGTTTGCAGGAACATCTAGGAGTGATCCCCTGACATAAATGAAGTTCATTTGACACTTCAACATCTATCAGTAGCTACAAGGGATCTATTCAAAGTCTTGTAATGGCTGAACTGAAGAGGCATCCATCTGACCATGTGTGTGCCATGCTAATAACAAGTGCAAGCATTGCTTTTACAGTCCCCTGGCTGAACTGAGATTGCAAAGTTAGTGCCACTTTACACTAGGTCTTGGAAACAAAATGAGATAGCACTGCAGTAAAAAATCAAGCCTTAGACTTTTTTTTTTTTTAAGAAGAAAATGGCTCCAAGTTAACTGCATATCTAGAAATATTGAATTCATTTACAGTAGTATAATTCCAGAAAAGCCCATTAGTTTCAATGAAATCATTCCATTCTTATGCTGGCATAATTTAGGTCAAATTCTGAATCACAAACTTTTCAGTTCCAGCTTTAAGGAATTTAATGGTTCTTTACATCTTTACAAAATCCTGCTTTAATCCCTACTGTACACAGCTTTTTCACAGATCTGATTGCTAAAAGATGTATTAATTATGTTACCTGGAATTCCTTATGCTGTATATCCTTTCTGTAGTAAGACAGATACTCAGCTGCTTGTTCATGACTTACTTACATGAGCAAAATTAAAATACAGTCTATAAACTGCTAAATGAAATTTTTAGAAAAGCTGAAATAGAAAGCACTATGGATAAGTGAGTGAAAGACATACCGGAATGTAGGGCAGAGTTAGTGGGTTTAATGCTGTACCTCATGTAAGATGCAAACTGCCTTTGGTTTCCAACAAATTATGTTTTCTATGAGGGATACACTATACAACTTAGCTCCGTTGTTTACCAACTCTGTAAAAACAAACCACTATTTGGAGGCAGCCCCTCACTCCACAATGGAAAGTTTGGCTGTCCTGGGCCATGGAGGCAGGCTTGGAGTTAGTTGTCCACACCAGTCACCTAACCTTCTTGTCAGAATCAAATCCTGTTTGGGCTCTTTGCCCTTTACAGAAGGAAACCTACTCCTACTTGCTGCTGCTCTTGCTGTAACCACTTGCTACTAAGAAGCAGCCTGGGAAGATTTCCAGCAAATACAACTGCTGTAAAGACTCTCTTGAAGCTCTACCAGTGTTGCCAACAGAGGCAGGCACAGAAGACAGCAAACTGCAGAGCTAAAAGGAGAGGAAAAAAATATCCCAAACCAAAAGCAAGTTTTTCCTTTCCATAAACTGTTTTAAGCCGCCTGGGTGACTTTGTGGAATCACTGCAGCAAGTTGTGAATGATGTATGAAATGAAAAATCTCTGCCCAGCCAGCTGAAAAAGAATTTACAGACAGTGCTTTGCAATTGTGTATATGCTCTGCTGTTTGATGTAGTATTTAGCCACGTTAGAGCCACAAAAGCCTGGCAAACACTGAGATAGCAGCTTTCTTAAAAAATGAGGAAGGAGCCTTTTTCAGCACTAAAAGGGTGGAAGTAAAGTCTATTCTGCAGTCTATGGGGGAGTACACAAGTTCAAAATTTAATCTGCATTTGTACAAAACAAAATTGATAAGCAAGAAATATATGTTTAATCTAAGACTAGAAGAATATTTTTATCATTTGAGTTGTACTACTTAAACTTAATAAATGTAGAAGAGTATATTTCATTTCATTTTTATAATCTGATTATACTACATTTATTTTGTCTATGTAAACAAATGCATTCTTTGAGATATAACAAATGGAGACACAATAATTTAAGAATATGAAAGAGTTCAGTATTTACAAGGGAGGTTATATATTTTCATTAATTGCTTAGTCTTTTATCCATAAAAATGCTGTTCAGTAAGCACACAACTGACCTCCTTTTGACTTAGAGACTTTTAAGTTAAAATATATTTCAAGCCTACTTCAAGGTTTTCTCACTGGACTGTTTTAGACTTTCTAAGGATCAGAAACCCATTATATAAACCTTAACAATTTCAAGCCAATGTGTTGTTTTAATATTTAACTTTGATTCAAAAAGTAAGAAAAGTGGTTTTACTGAAAAACATTATAATTCAACAGAAACACTAATAAAATATGTATGAAAGAGATATTATCACTATGCAATATTATTAATAATTAACCACATCACAAGTTTCTCTATTTTTGTCTCAATTCATTCCAAGCAGAAACTGCTTGCAAGTAAGTATGCATTTTTGACTTAGGAGCCTTTTGCTCCTCAAACCAAAGACACAATGCTCAGTCCTCTCTGTGAAATACAAAGGGGACACTGAAAGCCCTTTCCCTGTTTAAATTAAAGAACAGTTTGCCATTGGTTCAAATATGGCAAGACTTTTTAATGTAAATAACTACTGAAAAACCTGGTCCTAAAACACTTAAGTTAACTTACTATTTAATAATGCTAGAAAGGCTGTAGTTGACTTTGGGATAAGGCTATTAAGAGGAATTTGTGCATGAATGAAGGTATATTTAAACACATATTAATAGCTAGCCTATGTATAGTTTTATAGGACTAATAATTAGACCCCAGTAATTATCTTGCATCCTTTCATATGGAAGAGTTAGTGGAAAACAACTGATGTTCCATTGTTTAGGTTCTTCCTCACCTAACAGGGATTAAGCAGAAAAAATACTTCTGAAACTATAAGAAAAACCAATATTATATTCACAGAAATATAATTATCCAATATAATTATCTAAGCTCATCAGACAGTAAACAAAATTCCACAGACACATTCTGGCAATGACCAAGATCACCATAAGACCTAGACATGTGCTCAGTCCTAGTCCAAGTAGCTCCCTTGATTACTTTACTTGCAGGGTGAAGTCTTGCTTTCATTGGTACCTTTGCTACCAACTTCACTGTGGCCATGATTTCAATTGGCATGTACAAAGTCAAAAACATGAATTAATAACTGAAGGTTCATGGTCTACTTTCTAAGATATATAGTAAATATCAGAACTAAAACTGCACAAATTGACTGGACTTCAATTTATTCCCTCTATGACAGACAAAATAATTTCCATCCAAAAATTCTGTGTCTTAAGAATAATTTTTAATTAATAATAAAGTTATTATTTGTATATATTTTTTCCTAAATACAGCATAGATAAATTTTTCAATTTATTTGTTTGTCAGAAACTGGGAAATCTGAAATGAGTGTTTTTCCCATGTATCCATGTAGGTTCCTCTTTTAAAAAAAAATTCTCCAATTTGCACTGGAAGATATTAAATAATATCCAGACTATTCAGATCAGCTATTTATTGCATTTTTATTTAGCAGGTCATATCTGAGATGAACTGAAAGGGCAGCTAGTGTTAAACTGGTATATATATGAGTTTCCTAAAAAAGACTATTGTTTTCAACTGATATTACTGTTATGGAATTATTTCCTCTTCTCCTTCATTGACCTTCTACATGTTGAAGTGCAATAGTCTTTCAAATAACTGTAGTTACAGATTAAAAAGACAGAGATGCCCAGCATTAGAAGAGCTCTACAGAGTTACATAAATACAGTTTCAGAAGCTTTTCTTTCACAATCTCACAGTCATCAGAAATGCTTAGAAATAATTAAAAAATGTTTAACAAACATTCTGGTTGCCTGGGACTTGGTGAAATGAAGCTATATTCAAGATGACAGCGGATTACAGCAAGGTAAGTAAAATACTTGGAAAAAAGATTCCATAGGAAAGTGCACTGCAGTCCATGTAGTTTAAACATGAGTGTCACTTATTCAAAATGTCATCTGTACAATCTGATTGCCTCAAGCTCTGGATTAGCAGCTGATTCATTCATTGTAATTTCTATAAATGCCAGAAGCAGTTCACGATCTTTGTTGTCCAAATATATTTTGTCATAGAAATCCCAGAAAATAGCTAATATTTTATCTTCTCTTTGATGGGGCTTTACTTTCATGTTAATGTACTTGATTTTAACCTCTATTAATTGTTCTAGTATCAATTTTTTAGTTAATAAAAGGGGCCATATTTCAGGAGTATATTTGGAAAAGTATTTCTTTCTTCATTCTTTTCAAACTGCTTCCAAATTAAAGCCCCCTGGAGTTAAAAGAATTTCTCTGGACCTCTGCAGAAAACCTCTTGTGCAGTTCTGAGCAAAATTATGAGGCATACACGTGTCATGTAATGAAACTACTGTTACTGAGATATACCGGCACTTAAATGCATTCTGCATTTATGCCACATCTTTATTACGAGCTCAGAATTACGAAACAATACTTTAAATCTGCACTGTGCTGCTAGTGTGGATATTAGATCCAGACTGAATTTGCTTTCTGCTACATGGAGCATTTCCAGCCATTCAGCAAGAGAATATGCTCTGTGCAGCTGTGAACTGATTTGGCCCAGAGCTCCTGTGCTGTAGGAAAGTGAATGCACCCTGTCAGCAAGAATCAGAATTACTTTAGGATGGAAAAATAAAAGATACCTCTTTTGCAGAGCCCCCAGCTAGGTGAGATGGAATGGGGCAACCTCTATTCAATATTCTAACTTTCTACAATGTTGACAATTGCTAGAAAATGAGGAAAAAAAAATTATACACAACATATTTACCTCCCTAGCCCACTCTAAATGAAGAATCTCAGGTTCAGGTGTGACAAAAGAAAATAAATCTGCTGGCACTTGTTTCTGAGGCCAGAGGTCTGAAAATACAGACTTGGATTAGCACTAGAGGTTCAGAGTTTTGAGTGTCGCTCCTATTTCATTTCTCAGTAACATCAACACATCTTACGAGCTACTCAGGATTCAAGTGAACAAAAACAAGGACAAAGATTCCAAACCAGCATTTAGTTCTCAAAAATTCAAGTAATTATAAGAAGTTTTTGCTTCTAATTGTAAAAAACTTGGGCTCAAATGCATCAAAAATAAAAAATATGTGTCCTGAGAAATTTACTGTGAAAAGAGTCAACCAATTAGGAAGAAGTGCCTGCAACAGAAATGAGAGGTGTCCCCCCACAAAAAATGAACTGAATTGTAACAACTGACAATAGCAACTGAATTGTAGTACTGTAAGATGGCTGATACAGAATATAACTTCTTGTCAGAGACTGATCACAAGATATTTGCAGCTCTTCTCCCTCACCAGCAGCGGCAGAACCTTCAAGCACAACACAGCATCCACGCTGGTAACAACAACAACAACATTACTGTCTAATTCTGGCCATCAGTTTACACCAACTGCCACTCTTAGAAAGAATTAGGCCAGATGCAAGCAGCAATGTACATCGCAACCATACAACCACTATCTGGTCAGGAAGGACATTGGTAATATTCTTCAATCTGAGCACAGTCACATGCAAAGATGACTCAAGACAAAGTATTGCTGTTCCTTTCTGTAAAACTGGCTTGTTCTCTGACTATCATCTGAAATGGGTTCTAGTGTTTTCAAGAACATAAAGAGCACATAGCTTCACTTGAGAGTTATGATATCACAGACATGCCGAAAATATGAAGGACGGTTTAAATTGAAAGGGACAACTAGAACTGGAAAATATCACTTAGTCAAAGAACTCTTCCAGCAATTTAACAGAATCTGCTGTTGTTCAGAGGGTGTAGAACCAAAACACAAATTATCTCTGCTGAAAGGAGCTGATAAAGTCAGAGATGCTCAATTGTCCGTAACTAAAGAAATGGAAGTCCAGGCATGAGAAAAAGTGAGACAAGTGTACAAACAGGTATGTGGGCTTGTCGAGAACAACAAGAAACCAGTGCTTTATGCTGGATTTCCAATTCTTTGGTCCTTTCCAGTAAACTGTGACCCAAATGCTCTTATTTATCTTACTTAAGAACAAACTATACCCCTTACTGCACAAATCATCTTAAACTTTGGGAAAGCATTCTGGTTCATTTCAGCACTGTCATCCATCTGTACAGTCTATTTCTAAAGCAGAAACTTTTCAAAGCATTGTGCACAGCATACAAAAGATATTCCTGAAACAATTCTGGTAAGAATATGCACCTGATACCTGTTCATCAAAGAATAATTATTCTTACTGAGCTCTAGGCACAGTGCATTCCTTTCCTGGAATGCATTATGAAAACAAATATAAATATTACATCAATATGTAAATCTAAATCCCTACATCTAAATAATACAGAAAACCTTATGATTCAAGGAAACATCAAATATTGCAAGTGTTCTCAAAAGAAACACAATTATGTTTGAAATTTGCCAGAATCTAGAAGAAAGGAATATGCTCAGCCAGCTGTCAGCTGTTCTCTCAATTTTTCTAACGAAATAATGTATTTGGTATTGATGACACATGGAGAATTGGTAACGGTATGATCCTTAATACACTTCATTTGTGAGAAGCTTGCATTAGCTCTGTTGAATTCAATATAGCAACACCAACACCTGGTCCTTTCCTATTTTGGTAATTACTGCATGGGGACACCTGATGGAGAGAAACAAAAGTTGTTAAACTTAGGATAGGTGAGCTAAAGGTGCTTCCAAACGACTCTTTCTAATGCATACAGTCTCACTGTGACCCCATAGAGTGTTCTCCAATTCAAAAGACTGGCTGTTTGTCTTACAAGGATGAAGTTTTATAAAGCTTATCGCAAGAAACGCAAAAACGCAGTCTTCTTTAATGCGCTCTCCACCACTCTTCTCCTTGTACTGTCTTCATGATGTGACAAGCAACAAAATACCCAACCTAGCTGTGAGACAGGATGGAAAGTGATTGAGAGTGGATGGAGAACTTATGGCGACAAATACTCAAGCAACAACACTCCTGAACAGTGCAGGCTAACATGTGATTTGTATCATATAATTTGTAGCTTTGATTTTTTTATTTGATACTCACTTTGTTGTTTGAACAGACAGCAAGGATGATGGCAGCAAGCATCAGAATGATATGGGCAAAATGTGTACTTTGTTTTACTATGCCAGTGAGAAAATACAGACAAATTTGTCCTTGGGAATTATTTTCACCTAGGTCCATTCTCCCTTATGCAAGGACAATATCGAATACAATGCTAATATGAACCTCTTTTCAAACAGAGGTAAGTCAACATGATACAGTACCTCAAGACTGAGTTCCAGTCCTCCTCCATGCAACTTTCAGCCCTGTGCCCCAACTGCCTTTGCAAGAAAATGCAGAGGGGAACTAGCCTGGCAAAATAAGGTCATACTTTGTCACTACTGTAGCACTGCTGGAACTTCCAGGGCCTACATGGCTCTTGCAACATCTTAGGCAGAGAATTCTTGGTATGATTCTGAAAGTTTTGCTTGGCATACTGTACTTTTTTAATCAGAGTTACTCTTTTAGTACTTAGAAAATTAACTAAATTTAAAATGCCATGCTTGAATGTGTCATGTATCAATTTTGAAGACTTAATTATAAGAGGGAATTAAGCTTTGATTAAACTTTCCTTCTGAGAGCAGTAACTGTCATTCTCCTTTGTCTTAAAATAAGAGAGCATTTCTGGCTCAGTCTACAAAAATGCCACCATATTATTTATTCCTAACAACAGAGTCTAGAAGTCAGCCTTGTCTGGACAAAAGCTGCATGGCCGTTTTCTGCATTCTGCATCCACAGAGAGCCATGGAGTTACATACGCCCTGGAAAAACTAGGAGAAAAGATCAGTGTAAGGTGGCAATAACAAAACATTTAGAATCACATAGTTTGGATCATTCTGTTGAGGGAAGGTGGCATTTGAAAAGGAAATAGTTTGTTGTGTCAACTTAAGTTCTGTAAATTTCTGTATTTTTTTTTGAGCTCTTAGGCATGATGAGAGTGTGGGCAAGTTGCAGAGATTCTTGCACTTAAATTGATACAGAAAAATCTAAGAAAATGGAGTTAATTAAAAATAAATCAGGAATTTTCAGAATCAGAACTCTGAAAAACAAATCACTGTTACCTGAGCTAATCCTAGGTAGAATGGGGGGGCAGGGACAGGGATGGACTGTGAGGAGCAATTCCAGCTGATACAACTCTTAATTTGCATGTTGAGAAGACACCTGGGAAATACCAAATGGTTTGAAATCCAGTAAATTTATGAACTCTACAGGTAGCCTGCTTCACCTATTTGATGTATTCCCATGAAAGCAAAGCGTACGTAGACTGGCAGGCAATATGTTCTCAGGCACTTAGGTCTTTTGAAAGCTCTCAACACTCAGCACCCAGTAACATAAATTAATCTGCAATACGAATAGAAATGCTGCTTAACAGGGAAGGAAGCAATACCCACAGAATAGGACTGCTTTCAGGTAATGCACATGCCAATCATTCTCCTGCACGGATTCCTATCACTCAAAGTTCTGCCAGGGATATACATTAACTTTAATCTGGAAGTAAGATTCTACATTTACTTCCAAGCTCCATAGCTTGGCAGAAGAAATGTAATCTGATTGAGGCATGACAGACAGTGAGAACTTCTCTTATTATTTATATTATTACAGCACTTAAAGGGCCCTACTACTGTATTTAGAGAATGGAAATCAAGGCTGCATTTGTATAGACCTGTATTGTTGCAGGCAATACTTGCCTGTGAGAATAACAAGGAGGAAAGAGAGAAGAGAAAAAACAAGCATTCTTCATTTTATAGACAGTAGCAAAGGCAAGGAATTCAGTGGTTTCATGCCACCTAAAAACAGTCAAACTAATTGAAATGCCTTAGTTAAGAATACAGAAACTTGAAGCTTTTTGTATATTCAACAGGAAAAGATTGGTTACAGCTACATAGAAATGCCACACTTTGTCCATTAACTATTCAGGAAGCCTTAGGCAACAGTATCACTACTTCGTGTCTCATTAAATATCAGAAGTTAGGTGGGATAAATCCAAGCCAGAGAGGTTAGAAGACTTGCCCAGGGTCAGAAGGGGTGATTCAGCAGAATAAAGAATCCAAAACTGGGAGTCCCAGACCACTTCCTTGGTGCCAAGTCATCTCTAACATCATTAGTGAAGCTGAAGGTACATAAAACTGAATTTAGAAATATCTTTGCCTAAATTTTGATAAAACCTAGACGTGCTGAGAATCCCAAGCATACAACCCCTTTCTGAAAAACTCCCACAAGGAGCAGTTGCAATAAAACATTGCTCCTGCTATGTAATTGCTCCCAGGAAAATGCAGAGTGCCTCAGAGCACAGAGTTTCCATTTCTTTTTATGTTTGTTGATTGTCATGTATAAACCGTTATGGCTCAGCTATACTACAGAGAGCTTACTCACCAAGGAGGCAGGTCAAGCCCTCACAAAAGGTGCAAGTGTCCATTTGTACTCCATTATTTCTGCCTTGGCTTTTTTTATGCAAAGGAAACTCCACGGAAAGTGAGGAAAATAATGAGGTACTACTACTCACCCAAAGCCTGCCGTCTTTGAGATACTTGGAATAGATGATTGGTATCTGAAAGAATGAGTTGACACTATCTGTAATTGATGCCTGTCTTAATCGTTCTAGTTTCTCTTGCATTATTTTTTCTTGGAGTAAGCATGGGGAAAGTTAACTCTGCAATCACACAGAGATTATGGAAACACAGGAGGAGGAAGTAATAAACAAAAAAAAACCATTAATAGGTATCAAGAACAATTATTTAACTTATCATCTATATGCAACATATCCAAATACTGAATTGTTTGCTTAAGTGTCAAACCTATTGGGATTATAATCTTCTCAGAACGTGGATAAACCCCCATACTGGATCTGTACAGGAACTACTACAGGACATTCACTGTCTCATTGGAGCCCACAGGTCCACTGAAATCTATATTAATAGGAACACTTCAAGTTCACACTGGAGTCCTAATTCTAGCAGTCACTAAAATGAGAAGATACATCATCTAAAGCCAGTAATGCAACCTATAAAACAATTTAACTCTATAAAACAATTCCTTACTACTTCAGAGAAAGGTGACAGACAGTTCTCAATAATCTCTTTACACTCCACAGGTGTTTGCTTGTGGCTGAAGGAGGGAATTACTAGATGAAGGTCAGCATTGTATCTAACTGGTCCAGCAAATGCTAATGACCTATAATACTTCCAGCCAAACATTTAATATTCTAGTCAAATAGAGGAAACAATTATAGTATAGAAGATCATGACAGAAATGGCTTTGCAATATTTATATTTAACAAGCCCAAATAAAATGTTACATTCAAAGTACAATACATCATTTCCAATTCTATGCATATACTCCCTAGAGCAGCCTACAATAACACAGGAATGCAGGATACACCATATCAGAGCAGATGATTGCTCTATCAAGACCAGCATCCTGCCTGCATTTCAATGATGGGGGAAAGTATGCCTTGATGTAGTTTGTATTACAATTTTTCAAGGTTATTGAGTACTTCTGAATGAGAAGTGCTATGTAAACACTGATAAATATTTTTTATATATATATGCAGTTGTAATTTAGTACTAAAGGGAGATAGGCAATGGAGTGCAGTTAAAAGTCTTGGAGCTCAGAAGCAAATAATTTTTAATTTTTTTTTAGCAAGTAAACCAAGTGGGAGAGCCATGAAATCATTAAATCATTCTAAAAATTTGTTTATTTAGCAATATATTATTCCTGAATGCAGGCTTTGAGGCAAATTGATTTGAATACAGTGAGTATGTTGATTTTTAAAATAAATAAATAAACAGGAAATTTAAAATAACCTCAGCAATATCAGTGTTTACTTGATCTTCTTAGGTAATTTCCAGCTTACTTTGATTTGTGTACATTTTCAAGCAACATTTGTGTTTCTCAACACACTGCAACAAGTATAGCACATACACAGTTCAAATTCTTCACACTAAAATCAGCTCTGAGCCCAAGGGCATAGCCTACATGGTAGAAAAAGGTGTGAATTACGCACCAGTTTAGTCTCACTTCTGCTTTTAGCCTTACGATTGTAAATCTATATTAAATACATTAAATGAAACATGTTTCAAAATACTAGATGGAACCAGATGAGGCAATACCTTGGGCAGGTTTTGGAAAAACCTAAGAACAAGTATAGTGGTTCACCTTCTTAATTCAGTTATTCTAGCATGCTGCCAATGGAAGCCATCACTATATGTCCCAGAAGAAGGTAAAAGAAACCCTCCTGGGTCAAAAATAGAAATTTAGGATCACTAATAAGCAGGGATGTATAAAAAAGTCTCGCCTCAACTTTTATAAGTCTTTACTCTGAATTGTTCTGCTCACAGATGGCCAGGGACTGGCAAATTCTAGAAGACAAAGTCCAAGGTAAGTAATGGTACCTGTTGTCACTGTTTAAGGCTGGGCTGGCAATTAAAGCAGATGACAGATGCTCTCTATTAACTCCTTCCTTCCCCAGAAGGGAAAGGAATGGAGAAAAAGGGAGAGAGACTTAGGGGTTGGAAAATTAAAACAACTTTAATAAAACAATAACAACAAGAAAGAGTTTAATAATTTTAATACTAGTACTACTAGTAACAGAAATAAAAATATACAAAACCAATATTGAGCTTCCCGATGATGATCACGGAATTGCATGCCATGGTGACTTGCACTGCTGATGTGGCAGGGCAGGCACTAGGATGTCCCGCACTGGACTCAGCAGCAGATGAGAACCGGATTCAGGAATGCACTGACTGGGATCAGAGGCAGGACAACAAGCAGAATCCTACAGTGATATTGGCCATGAAAGAAGAAAGACTGACCCCCATGATCCCTTAGCTTTATACTGAGTATGACATGTATGGGATGGAATACTTCATTGGTCAATTTTCAGTCACCTGTCCTGTTCACTCCTTCCTGGAGGTGTGACCCTTTTATGCCTTTTCACTCATGGAACATAAGAGAACCAGTAGTGACGTTGGTTCCCACAGGCATAAGTATAAACGTGGACCTTTCTGCATATCAGTACTGCCGTTACCTTGGTAACAGCTATAAACATCAAGTGTTATCAATTCTAAAAGCAGACGTCGTCTGAAAAACATGCAGTCAACTTCAGAAAGTGCAGTTACTTAGAAGAAACTTCACTGAAGGAAAAATGTACTGAAAGAAGAATTGGTCCTGTTTTAGCTGAACTAGGACACCTGTGCTCTCTGCTCTTTAACTTACATTTTCAGGAGTCACAGGCAAGTTTCTTACTTACTCTGTGACTCTGTTTCCGCATCCATTCAAATAGGTCATGGAGAGTTTTATTTAAGAGTTTGTTGAAAAGACCTTTTTAATCATCCAGTAGCTGGTTTTATATAAATATTGCAACATTCCAACAAATATTTGCGGAATCTGACTGCTGCAATTTCAAATGCTGTTTTTCCTTGCCTGCCTTGAAAGACATACGACACCATCATCCACTTTTGAGAGCCTTTTCACTTATTTTTCTAATTTTCTTGGCTTCTTCAAGGCACTGCACTATTCATTTCAGTATTTATCCATTTTGCTGTTCCTTTTTTATACTGCTCTTTCCTGACATTGTCCTCCTTCTTTCCCTCCAGTCACACAGGAGTCACATTTATCAGGTTCTCACATACATGTTTCAATCTTAATCAAACAGGCTTTACATGCATAATGCCCTAAATACATCCCAATTCCTCCTACAAGCATAGTTTTATCACAAAATTTATATGAAACCTTATTGTAGCACTCAGGGTAACACTGTTCTTATTTTAACCATGAACATTTCCATTCTCCATTTCAGACAGTTTATTATCCTGGGGAATTATAATCTCTCCCATCATGACTCTCCCTTCACTGCCTACTTTGATCAAACATCTTCCAACCTTTGTTTGAATGCAGTGAGTCACCATTTTGCAGGTAGGCATTATGTATTCTACCAGCTCCAGTATTAATTTTTCTTGCTGTCGATGAGACCTCTACAAGTACATTAAAGAGCTACACAGAAACTAAGCCATAATAGCAAATACAGAGATGACTTTCAGATGCCACAAAGAAAATAAATGAAGCGATCTAGCAGTTCTGACAACTTGATAACACAGCATATCTACCTTGTTCAAGGGATGGAACTTGAAATTACTCTGTTCAGCAATGTAACTAACTTCACATTTTTTCATGCAAAGTCAGGCACATCATACCTATACCCTCTGCAGAAGACAGTTTATTGCTAATTACAAGATAATGTGTTAGTAGTCATAAACAGAACAGTAATAGGTTCAGAGTTTATTGACACTAGCTGGAATACACATCACATACTTTCTAATTAAACCATCTGTATGGCCCAGCATGAATTAAATCTGATAAGCCATGTGAACAGGAAGCACCTATTTGTGCAATGTTGCAAAAAAAGACAACCTCACCTTAAAATATTCAAAAGTAAAAATACATCTTTGGCTGTAAGGAGACAGTCTGAAAACTGAGGGCTGATTAGCCTTTGTGTGAACTTTTTCTCACTATTTGGTCCTATGACTCAAAGAAGCAGAGGTGGTTTTAGAGATCTTGGCCAGTTCCTATTTTTCTATATGGTCTCCTCCTCTGAAGCTTATTGAGCACTGTGAGACGGCCATCTCCAGTACCAGTGGGATGGATTCCTGGTGATGGAACAGGTAAGCCTTCGGGTGACTGATGTTCTGTTTATTAAAAAAAAAAAAAAAAAAATCCCTTTTTATCACTAAATGCCAATTCATGATAATGCTTATCTCTTGTGATTTGAACTCTGGATTCTCTAAAGGTATTTGCTTTAAACATACTCATAGCTTTTTCTAGTTAAAGAAAACATTCTGGTAGACAAGAAAAATATATGCAATGTGTTACTGGCCTTTACCTTAACCTTTCTGAACTCTGTTTTCCTGACTGTTTTTCACTCTGACTATGCAGCACTTCATCTCCCGCCATCCTTGTGTTTTTCCTCTTTACTTTGTACCCTAGGAATGTGTTTTCATTTAACATAAATCCCTTCACATTTGAGTTTAAATAAAACATTTGAACACTTGAAATGAGATACAGCAACCTTACTCAATGGTAGATTTATCACATGAAAAACATGACACAGGATGCCAGAAAGCCTCAACTACATTCAGACAAAGAACTGCCTGTTCTTTGTATTTGGCAATAAAGGAAAAGTAATGGCATTGTAACACGAAAGTTGAACACTCTGTACTTTGCAACAACATATTAATCATCTGGTATGTACTAGAGAATGAGAGGTGGATTTGATTTTTCAGTATCTAAATATGGAATGACTTCCGACAAGTTCTCCTTTCAGTTAAAAAAAAATCCTATCTAGAGCTCAGAAAGGATATTGGTCTTGAGATAAATGCTTGTAATTTTGTTGCACCTCTAGCAAACTCTGCCAAACCAAAGGAAAGACGTTTTAAATTTTCCTGCATAACAATACATGACTAGTGTATTTCAGTCCTGTTCCCTGGTTCTAGCAAAGGAATTTTCTAATATTACTGAGGGAAAGAACAAACAAATCCCATCCCTTACTTCAGAGGTTAAAAACTCTTTTACTTACTACCTTTATATATTTTTAACCTATGAAATAGGTAGCAGTCCCAGCTGTCTCTTACCTTCATTCACCAAATACATGAAGAGAAACTTAGCTGCCGTCTCTTAAAATTTAATCTTTTCTCCTATAGTGGGTAAGGGTGATAGGGCCATAGTACTCAAGAAACTAGCCTGAGGTTTGCAAATCAGTCTAGGAATTTAGAATAAACACATATAGAAGTCTTGTATTTTTTATCCGGGGCAGCTATGGAAATCTCAGCTATGAAAATCTCAGCTACCTATTACCAGCTCTGGTTTGCAGTTATGCCACCTTAAGTTGGGAGTCTCTACCAAGGCTTTTCTTCATTTTGGTTTCCCTGTAGGGTGGCGTTACAATTAGTTTTATCTGCAGTACGCCAAACTAAACTAATTTTTCATGTTGATTACAAATGGTACTCACTAAACACCAATTTGCAGAATTTTCATTAAGATTGGGAACACTAGGGCAGTGGTACTTTAGCAGAAGATAATTTCCGTAAGACATATTGTTACTACAGACAGTTCTCCCAGTAGAAATGCAGTAGCACCAACAGCCCCTCTGGAAATCTAGTTTCAGTTTGACTTGGGAAAGTACACACACACGGTGTGAAACAGGCTTTGCTACAGAAAGCTTACAAAACAGAGAAGGGCTAGGGAGAAAGCAAATAGCAGAAAATTAGAGAACTTAGTTATACTGCTAGGAGAGAAGGGGACAAAATTCAGATCTGCTGTTTCACAGTCCAATACATTTTCTAGAACCAACTCGTACTCTAAGCATTTAGCTTAACATGTGATGCACACTAACAGTTACCCTTCTCACCTGTTTCTGGTTTTGGCTGCTTTTCTTTGTACTATCTGCCTCCCATGTGGAATCTATGAAGTCAGTGACGTCTTTAAACACTATGCCTCTATAGGGCTGAACACAGCCTAAACATTTTGGGTGTTGTCATAAATAAAAACAATTATTTAAGTCTTACTGATTAACAGATTAAAGCTTCTGTTGTACAAGGGTCTGGACACAGATTGTATTTTTCATGGAATAAATCTGTTTGAGACTGGTCTTTAGGGACCTTTTTGTTTATCAGCACCATTTAGCATTTTCTCAGCTTTTAATACTTTGTTATTCTGTTCTACATGACATGCTTCCAATGGTAAGTTAGCATAATAGCACAAGATGTTTTGCCTGCTCATTTGGATCATAAATATTTATTCAGCTTGCTATCAACAGCTTTGTGATTCTGTACCAGGCTATATATATATATGTATATATATATAAAGACACTATATATAGAACTTGATACCACATTTATGAATAAATATATTTAAATAAACATTAGGCAAAACCAATTCATGTATAATAAGGAATAATGTAAATTGTAGGAATGGGTAAATCTTGAAAGATTCAGGATATTTGTGGTTAAGGTACTCACATTAAAACAATAACTTTTATCCACAGTGGCAGAAGCTGGCAGGTGTGATTTTGCTTGTGCTAACTCAATAAAAGCAGGTCAAACACAGTTAATAAATCAGCCATCAATAAGTGTCAAGCAGTTCTGTTGCTCAGAGAGAAGAGAGGTGAAGAACCAGGTTTATACTTCTCTGTCACTCAGATGCACATATCTCTGCCTGCTGTCCTCAGAACGTGGGGGAAAAGGGGGGTTTCTTTCCTCTTTTGATCTCATCCAGGAAGAGACACTCAAGCTCATTCTCTGTTGCTTACATTACAACAGGACTGATCCGGCCCATTTCTGGTGGGACTCAGCTTGTTCAAAAAACTGGTGGCCACAGAGTGCTCTGACAGCAAACTCCTTGGGCAGCACAGGGGAATCATATCCTTACACGAAGGCCTCCAGCAGCAACCAAATTACTATTGACAAGTAACGATAATTTTATCCAAAATGGCTTCTTAAAACATGTAATTAGACTAATATCTGACTCAATGACTAATAAATTTATTATCCACCTCTCTGATGCCTAGTACCAATCTCCCTAGGTGGATAAGTAACAGCACTGATACAGAGGAGACCAATTGATTTCAAAAAGCACAATTTCTCTACGTGACTACACTGACTTCTGGGAATAGCAATCGGTGTAGAATTTATGATGACTTTTACTGGCTTCTCAGTTACACCTGCTTATTACTCTTGTTTGTTTTTCCTTGATTGAAGTGAGGTATGATGGATTTTTCCATAGTTAAATACAGAAACAGTGTGATCCTGACTTCACCTGTAAGATTCAAATCCAAACTCTTTTCTCCTGATTTACTGGGAATGGAATCAGACCCAAATACTGGGTAACTGCTGATCACCACCCCAATAATAGCTAAGTCACGGTAAGGTGGAAGTATATGTTGACTTCTATGTCTATAGAGGACACAAACTGTTCAGCATAGGCTGCTTTTTAGTTTGTTAACAGTGGGAGACTGGCCAAAAAAAAAGTTAACAGTTTATACATAAATCTGCTGTAAGTAAAATACACTGCAGGGCTCATACTGCATTTTTTTAAAGGTAATATTAATCACCTCTGACAACAGACTGACAATGTATTATCTGAACACACTGGGAAAGGTAGAAGGTCATGGGTCCTGTGGCTGGAATAAGCCAAGATTTGAAAAATCTGCATTCGCACTAGGATTCATCTGGTAGATAAATACATCCTAGGTGAAAAAAGGCAAATGTTGGCATGCTGAGCAAGGGGGAAAACATCTCATAACCAGTAAAAACTGATTGGAATTGCATAAGGAGTATGGGTTAGAGAGGAATATTCAAAAAGGAAAACTAAATAGAATAGGATTCAATGCCTCCTACACAGAAGTACAAACTCCAGACTCTGATACACTGGAATATTAGGTTGGAAATTCTGCATGTTCCTCTTAAAAACAAATAAATATTCTGGCAAGAAATCACAGAATATGTTGATCAGTGACCTGCACTAGTTTTATTTTTCAGTATCTCCACTGATTGCATGTGGCTCTGTCATATGTCTGGATTTCACTAGCTAATAATATTCATAGTGGACAGATTTGGGGGACAATTGCACCTACGGTTACTGGGACTGCTGAGGCACAGAAAACAAAGGCGTCCTCTAGATGATAAAAGGAAGGTGGTTAAGGAGAAAGGCACAAACACACTAAATTAGTGCTGCTTTACAGATTCCTGAATAGACTTCTCCACTGAGATGAATGGGCGGTTAATACCTCCTAAGCCACTGGATTTTTTTGGCTAGTCATCAGTTGAATAAAACTGATAGCCTTCATTGGCTATATGCCTTATTCAGGTTTCATGATTATTTTTTAATAGAAGTTAACTCTGTAATGCTGTTATCTGACTAGGAATTTGAACAGTATCAAAATTCATAGCTGGACAAAACAATGGAGTATTCATAGCAAAATAAGTGGAAGCCAAATGTGAAAAAAACAGAAGCATCACAATGGGCCTCAAGTTTGTATTTAGTCTCTTAAATAGCAAGAACAATTTTTAATAGACTGGCACAGCTCTTAGCAGAATTGCACATTTCCATTAGCAACTCTTCCAACACCAGGGACCAACACTGCTGCCTGCTGGAACCTTGCAGCATACTGCAGCAGCAGGAGGATTAGATTCCTAACGCTTGCCTTGCTCCTGAATTGTCCTTTTTAAGCTATAACTTTTTTCTGTTGCCTGAAGTGTCATAGATGGACTATTAAACAGGCACTGTAATATCTGCCATACTAGATAGAAACAAATCACAAAAGTCTAGATGCCAGCTATGACCACAGACATATAAGCCTCACCATTAAGTGATGAGTACACCAACAAGAGAGGCCAGTGGGCAGGGTTTGGAATTACACTAATGCACAGCATAGAAAATCACCTAGATGGCCATGGATAGAGAACTATACCACAACAGACCAGTTTCAATACATTCTACAGTAAATCATATCTCTCTGCTCTCTTTGTTCTCAGGGTCAAATTTGGATAGGGGGGAGGGGCGTAAAATCCACCAGAAATGCTCTCCAGGATGGACTCAGCAAGGAGCAGTAGCGGTTTGAGAAAATAGGCATTAAACAGCTTTCAGATGGTTCAAAATCCTAGTTCAACTATCTCATCTTAAGTATTTTAAAAAACCCAAAACCAATCAAACATATCTGACTACTCTTTGAAAGTATCCAGAGATTTAAGTCAATGTGGAAAATCCACATTTGTTTATTTCATAAAAAAAACCCTTCATTATACTATAGGCAGTACCAGTTGGTCCTCACATAGACTTAGAGGTTTTGGCTGTGACCAAAGAAGCATCCAGGGTACGAGTACACCAGAATCACACTGAGTTAGACACCCAAACAAGCTGCCACCATTCATTGTAGCAGAGTGCAGCCCTTGCAAGAGAACAGCTAGTTCTCTGAAGGCTGAGTTAGCCCAGGACCTGCACTGTAATTGCACAGTCCTGAGGTTAGCTCCTCAGAGATATGCGAGGTACAACTCCACAATGCTATGCTGCACAGTATTATATGTGTTTGGAGCACCTTGGGAGCTGCCTGGATGACAGGCTATCTGAGATACTGCTGAAAAATAATTAAGTCTGAGGTGATCAAAAGACAAATACTTTCGAAGAGTTGCAAAGATTTTTCGGCAATATTGTTTGCCTGTTTTTCTGAAATAGATTTTTAACAAGGCAGTACCATCCTTCACCTGTTACCTCACTCTCCTTTCCTACACCATCCCCCGGAAGCTTTACTACTCCCTTAACATGGCATGGCAGGTCCTCAAATCCCACAAATGTTGCTTGTGACTGCCAAATGGGACTCAGTGTGTCATGGACCAAGTCTCTGAGGCTCTTTTTGAAGTTTACAATGCTTTGAGTTTATTTTGAAATGTAGGCATCCCAGAGGAAAATCTTCAAATTGCTGTCAGGACAGTGATGGTCCTTTGTGATGCTACAAAGCCCTATACTTTGCCTAGCAGGGATGAGACACTTCATACATATATGCCCTGTTTTTACTATCTCTATCTCCTTCTGCATCAATGTAGAGAGAATACATAGCTAACAGTAACAAAACATTTTTTGCCTTCCTTCTTATGCATTTTTTCAAGTAAATGTTAAGTGTAGTGCTTCTTTTTCAAGGCAAAGTGGCCTTAAAAGCTAATAGCAATAAGAAACAAATTACTGAAGCAAATGCATAGCATGCCTAAGGAATAAAGCAAGCTGGCACTGCTATGTATTCCTCATCCCGCAATAATGCTGCTTTTACAAAACGCTGTCAGGTAGCAATAAAACTTATTCACCTTTCTTATAGCCTCATCCAGATTATTGCAGCTATAATGTAGGAATATGTTAAGTATAGAAAGAGAAGATATCCGCTACTGCATATGGTTATTTTAATTAGGACCTTGAAAACCTGAGTAGTGAAATTTTAAGAGTATGTACTGACATTTTAGGCATATGCATAATGAATATTTAAACAATCCTATGAAATACCTGCCTAGAATTAGAACTACTGCCTTTATTATGACCAGTGATACTCTTAGTAGCATGGTTTTAGACAGTATAATGTTTAACACTTTCATGCAATAAAAGACTGTTGCATTAGGTGTGAGTCTCGATTTACTGATTTAGAATGATAAGTATCTAAGAAATTATCTCATTACAGTTATCGAATCATGTGAGACAGCAACCACACACTTCCTCTGTGCTCCTAAATGCACCAAAGAGGCTAGATGTTTTCAAAATTGTACATTAAAGATAGATAGATAGACAGATAGATAGATAGATAGATGCAGAGAGAAAGCATACATATTAAACAGTGATTATTATACATATAACATTCAAATGGCATATTGACAATAGCCAGGGTAAGTATCTGTAATGGATCACACACAGCCCACATGCCTCTTTTTGTGTAAGGCCATAGCAAATGAGGTCCCAAAGTAGGAAAGTGAATAGTGTACTATTACTACACTAATTAGTATTTAGTAAGTTATAACTTGAAAATATTCTGCTTTCCATCTTGCACCCCAGGAAACTCCTGGCCTTGGTTCCCAAGACTTCCTGGACTATAGGTTTGGATTAATATACTGCAAAATGCTTTCTAATGTTAATTGTAACGTTCATCATTTGCTTGATGCTTGGCCTTAATCACTGATTGTGTTTCTGCTGGTTGCAGAGGCTCAAATTCACAGAAAAGTTGGTCTTTTATAGCCTCTATAGTCCATCAAAAAGAATACAAAATGAGTCCTAAGACAAGAGAGAGCAGTTGTAACACAGTTTTACGGTGCAGGAGAAATAAAATGTTCTTGCTGCTAAATTCATCAGTTAAAACAGTATCATTTTTATTCCTTGCATTCTCAAGGAATACTGCTGTCTTTTTCTTTCTGCTCTTGAACAGATGTAGCTGAGCTGACACTGCTTCAGAGAATACAAAGATACAAAGTAGAGGAGTATTTTTTTTCTTCCTATGCCTTATATTCAAGTTTAATATAAAATACTGGGTAGTCTCAGCTGCTCTTGAACACTACACTTAAGATTTTTGGAGTATTTTTACTAATAAAATTGCTACTTCATCTTCTGAACGTAAATTTCTGCTAGTGTAGTTCCTTACTAGTAAAGCCGTAAACTTTCTCCAAGTACAGACAAGGCTGTGGTGAAGTCACTACAATTACACTCATTTACACAACAGTCTCCACATCACAGTTTCTTAAACGTCAGTCTTAAGGATTTCAAAAGATGTTTAACATGACTTTTGATCATCTCATTCTCCAGTCTTAAACAAAATGGCTGCGGAAGGGCAATTCTGAGAATAAAATGAACCAGAAACATCCACTTTATGAAAATCAAAATGATGCTAGCCATACTTCATCACTGGCAATCAAGCATTATTTCTGGTTACCTGGGTCCAGAAACACAAATCCAGTCAAACCTCAAAAACCTGTCCTTAACCTCTCCTTGGCATTGAAGGTTGCTGCTTCTATCTAACACATGAACTAAAGAGCAGGTATCTGGAGGAAGAAAAAGTTAATTTTTCCCAGCCACATAATTTACTCTACAAAATCCTTTTGCCTGTTACCTATGAGTCTTGCCTGTCACCTATGAGTCTTGCCTGTCTTATATGCTTGTCTATTAAATGCACACCAGCACCGCTACAGGAAGACACAGTCTTTACCCACCCTGTGGAGTTGCCCAAAAGGAGTAGGTCTCACTACTCTGAAATTTGAGGGCCTGGTAGCCAAATATGCAACAAAGAGAAGAGTCACAGATATGACAAACACCCAGTTGCAGGGGGATGTTAAACCTAAATACCACAGTACTACTGGCTAACCTCCTTTTAGCACCAGCAAAAATAAAATAAAGTAAAATAAAATAAAAGCAGGCGTAGCACGTCTCTTATTGCTTGCAATCAATTGGCACGTGTAATGTTCTTAGTGAAGAGCACACAGAGTCTAAATGAAATCTTCTTTAACAGATACTCTTATACTATATCACCATCTGAGTGGTAACAAGCAGCATTTGTTGCACTTTAAGTGTGCACATAACAGTAAAACACTAAAGCATGAAATGGAAGTCACAGACTGTGGGCTATCTTGCTAAGTAGTGCTTCACATGCCCACTGGAAACAGATCATTTCAGAAAATGGCAAGAGCTTTGGCAACTACTGAAGCAGAGAAGCTCTAAGGCTACAGCCTCTGTCCCAACTGAAAAATCTGTTCATGCCGACTACACTGTAATGCCAGAGTGGAGTTTATCATACAAAATTCATTACTTACCCTAATGCTTTATCAATATTCCACTAAAATCAACGTGTTTATACTTTGAAACATTTGTTGGGCATTGCTAAGCATAAAGCCAATGAAGTAAAGGCAGAAAATAGAAAGGAACAAATGACAGGAATAGAAGAATATCCCTATTCCTATTTATTACATTTCAATGCTACCAGTCACTGAGAAGTTTGGTAATGGAGTCTGATATTCCTGACTGTGCTGTGCCACCACCAACAAATTTACAAATATTAGGGAAGGTCAATTTCTAATATATTCTCATGTATGTAATTATACACCAACAAGACTGGTTAGTTTTAACAGAAGCCTGACCTTCATCTTACTTTTAGCCGATTCCCTCTGGTGAAGCCAAAGATGGTAGAAGAACGGGAAACATCACTCCAAACGGACACGAGTCTTTCCTTGACTTTGAGAAATTATTATAATTAGTGTGCATACATACACACACATACGTTAGCATACGCTTAAGTATGTCTAACTATGTTTGAAATGTAACTAGCAATACTGAAAAATTAACATACTAGTCTTAGAAACCCGTATTTGCCTTCTGCTTAACTGTGACAACATGGAGCATAAAAATGCACAAATTTAGAGCACCATCTGGAAATATCCCACAAAAACCCCATTCTTGGATCTTAAGTCCTTAGCAAGCAATGAAAGTATTAATAAAAAGGTACAAAATTATTATCGTACATAAACAAACAGAGCATATTCAGAAGGATTTGTTAAAGGACAATATGTCTACTGTGACAAGGACAGAATAATTAATATAAATTGCTAGTTAGTCTAAAAGTTCTGTTTGTGATGTAAACATGATTCTAACTTACAGCATTTCTGGTTCTTTCGGCAGTAGATAGCTTACTACCGGAATTATTCCCAGTTCTTTTTTTCTTTCTGTTTTCCTAACAACTTCTGGACTTAAGGTATTTATTAATTCCCACCTCTGTCAGCATACCTGTTACATGCTGTCCTCTGTAGGTACAGTAGTACATAAAACAAGAAAAATAAGGAAGTAGGCATTACTACAAAAGAACAAGGGAATGACTGCATTGCTTTAAAGCATTCTGCTAGAGTTCAGTTGTCCATATCCTGCTCCAGAGCTGGAACATATTCTTCATGGATGAGAAATCTGCAAAATAAAAGAACCTACTGGTCCTATGTATTTTCTTGAAATATGTCATAGAGTAACACCTTTATGCTTACCATTTAGATAAATATGCAAAAAGTAGCCTTCCTCCTTGAAAAACACTAGTAAAATCAACAAGGTGGGTCAGATTAGCTGTTATATAAATGACGGAGATCCATATTGATGAGAATACGTCTCATCATTCAGGACATCAAACAGGGACTGATTAAAACAGCATACTCAAACAACATATCCTTCCAAAGCCCCAGTAAGGCAGAAACATTAATCCTCTCTGATAATCTCCACAAACTTTTAAAAAGTAGCAGGTTTATGGATGTTGATATGAAAACATCTGTTTTGTTCTTGTTTTGGAAAAGTTTTACAGTAGCTGAACGTGGGAAAAATATGGAAATGGAAGTTTTAACAAAACGCTGTTTTGAAAAATATAAGAAAAAAACTATTTAAATTAAAAAGATGAACAAAAGCCTTCTTTTCTAAGGAGAATAAAAGACTTAGATGGGCAAAAACTAACACGTGTTTGTGAGGGGTGTTTTTAAATGAAGGTTAGGAGCTGTCAATGAAAAACTCCTTGTGCTTATAAAAAAGTTCTTTTTTAAAACATACATTCACTAGACATCTTGAAAATAAGTGTGCTTTCTACCTTACAAACAGGGCTGAATCCTAAAAGAATTGACATTCATGCTACTATAAAAGAACTCTCGTCCAGATAGTGCTTCTAGTGCTGGCCACACATTGAAATAGTTTTTCATCATAACGATGATGAGTACTATAAAGGATAGATAGAACCACTTCTGAAAAAAATAAGGATGGATTTTGACCTTATTCTGAAAATGGAATTGCATTGTCAAGGCCATACAATGACATTTGACTCCATGAGAAATATTAAACACATTTGACACATCCAGGGCTTGTTTCAAGGAAACTTGTTTCTGCATTCCTGAGGATTTGTTTAGATTCCAAACAACTGTTAAATCCAGCCATGTTTTTAGTCTTCATATTTATTGTGCTCTTAACATTGAGGTGACTGAGTTTTCTTTTATGTATTTGTGTGATTGAGTGGTTTATTATTTGAATTTTTCTTTTTGAATGGTTGTTTTTCTTTTTTTGGATGACATTCTTTTTATATTTGATGCTTGGTATTCTCCATTTGGTGAATGCTTTTAATAACGGTTTGCTTTGAAAACAGAGTCGTCTAAGGTAAAGGACTAGTAAGGCTATCTTGTGAGATTGCTAAACTTATTTTGTGTCTTAGATGATGATCATAAACCACTACCAGAATACATCACAAAACAAAGTAGGTGAAATGAAAAGATGTTTAATGATCCCACGCAGTGGGAATTCTTTAAAATACATGGTGTATCTCTATAGAAAACTACTACAGCACCAGAAATTAATGTCAACTAAGAACAGACAAAAGGGCTACATTCATCAGCTAATCCAGCCTCCAAGATTAATCTAGCTACCTCTCATCTCCTCTGCCTTTAATTAAATCCTTCTGCCTAGTTTCATGAGCTGGTAAATCTTTTAAAATTAATTCCACACTCCTGTTTGCAAGATTGTGTTTTACTTCTAAACTTGGCTAGCATGGCTGAGAGTCTGGTACCCAATATATCTCCTCATTCGCTTCCATGTTTAAATAGGCTGTTAAAAATGTTCTTCATGGCTAGGAATTGAGTTTAAATATATTTCTAAATCCACTAATAGAGGATTACAGTCACACCAGTTACTTTGAAAAGACCATGTCCTGTAAGCTGTTTAATTATCCTATAAGGATTCAAGTGATTTAAAATGTTCCCACCCCAAAACAATCCTGTAAATCATTCCACAATGCTTTATCACATTTAAGTACTCTTCCATTTCTCTTCAAACATGTAAACCATTTCCATCCATTATTATTCTGCTTTATGGGACTCTGCAATTTTTTTTAAAGAAGTTAGTTGAATTTCAAATTGGAGCTAACATAAATCTATCGTGTGTTTATATTAGCAGTGAAAGCATAGAAAACTCCCAGTGCAGCGTCATCCTCTGGCCATATTAAATGTCAAGTCTGCCTCTCCACTTTGCTTTATTCCTCCTCTCCTGTGTTTCCTTTTGTACAACACAAGAGGGAAGTCCCTATAAGCCAGGCTGCCTGTGGCACTTTCTTCCTGACATGCAGTAGAGCCACTGACCACATGCGAAAATCATCAAGTTCAGACAGGTATGGCTGAATCTCTCTACATATCTCTAACCATGACACTTGCATGGAAACAAGGGAAACAATCAGCAGTTTTGTAGGCAGTAGCAGCACGGTATGATAGGCTATAATGCATCCCCACGGCCAGATACCAGCACTGTCAGCTGTCTTAGCCCTGTGAGTCTGTAGACTGACTATCCATAGACATTTGAAGGTGAGCAATTCACAGTACTGTAATCCACTTTCTAGCAGTTCCTTGTAAGCATTAAACAGAAGGCAGAAGCGTGTAATGTCTCATTAAGAAATAACCCTGCTTGCGGAACAGAATCACCTCTCACTGTGACTGCCTCGTTACAGCTCACCGCTATCCTCAGCTTCCCTCGATCTGTCAGGAGGAGGCACATACTGTGAGCTTTCCAAGTCTATTGATTCTGACATGCCTGCCATTTCCTTAGCAAAATAACTTGCCTGTTTTCTACATAGAACCCTGGCAAGAGAACATTTACCATCTGGCTCTTAAACAAGGGTCAAGGAGCAATGCCAAGACATATTGTTCTGCTCAAACATGCTAGCAATCCCTTTATCGTCAGATGGGATTTGGTAAGTTGCCTTGACTAGCAGAACAGCATCTCTGCTGTTTCACTCTCTGCCTTTGAAATAGAGAAACTGAAAGCCCTAAGTCCTATATTGCACCCTCTTAAATCAGTCAAGGTAAATAAACATCCTGCCATCTGAAAAAAAAAAAAAAAAAAAAAAAGCTGACACAGACCCCTTCCAGCCTTACATGTTTCCAGCCAGCTAAAACACCGATCGCCCTGATGACAGAAGAGAGGCTACGGACTTCAGTGGGCAAGGTTGCAAGATTGACCAGCAGTGGATGAGCAGTTTTTGATTTGCTTCTGTAAGATTCAATAAAAAATATTGCTCCCTGACTCTGAATAATGCGGTGCACTTGGTGATGTTTAAATGAGCTCTTGCATCATTTTCTGGTGAGGGGTTAATGACCAAGACCAATGGGCCCTTGAGGGTGGGATCTAACAGGAACCAGTTGTGGGGTTTATCAGGAGCTGCAGGACAGCCTTGCACCCTGCTCTAAGCAAGCTGCCACTCATATCAATTTCTGTGTGGAAATGCAGCACACTGGACACTTTCCAAATGTCCCTGTATTGTTTCACCTGTGACACTGTCTTATGGAAACGTAAGATCTCCACAAACAGTGAGTGGTGCTTATCAGAAGTACTCACTTGTTTTACAAAGTACCTGGCCTAACTGTGCCAGTACGTGTCTGCACACTATGTTGTCACTCCAAAATGGCATATTCTTGATGGAATCGGAAACTGCTTGACAAAATGGAGGGGCTAATTTTCCAAATCCCTTTTCATGGAGACAAAAATCAGCCAACAATCTGACCACATCTACTGATGATCACAGCTGAATTCACATCTGCACAGGCAGCTATTTTGTGTCAGTGTCATGATGATGTGAGAAAAGAACAGATTAGTAAAAGAAGGGGTCTTGGAATAATTTATAAGGGTTGAGATACAGCTTAACATGGTATCAATTAAAAGGCCAGAGAAGGTGATAGTATTGCTTGCAAAGGTGCATGTGAATTTGTATCGTTACAATAATTAAAATTATGATAATTAATTATTGAGAGACAATATTAGAGTTTATTAATTTACTTCTAAGATTGATACCTCAGGCAAAGAAGAGTGAATATCTTCTGAAAGAAAATCCCTGCTGAATAGCCCTACAAAATGTGAAATGAGGATGCTCTTTAATATTATTTCTTCAAAATTACAGGAGCTATCCCACTGCTATGAAGAACAAAGGATATGATACATTTCATTCAGAAGAATTAACCACCCACTGAACTAAAATCAGTAAAATCATGCACTCACAACAAGTTGTATGATCAGGAGCTCCATAGGCAAAATATCTTGAGGAACCTGAACATATATAAGTCTATGGGACCTGAAGAGACGCATCCCAGAGTCCTGAGGGGATGGCTGATGTAGTTGCCAAGTCACTCTCCATGATATTTGAAAAGTCATGGCAGTCTGGTGAAGTCCCTGGTGACTGGAAAAAGGGAAACACTGCATTCATTTTAAAAAAGGGTAGAAAGGAGGACCCTGGGAACTACAGATCTGTCAGCTTCACCTCTGTACCTGGGAACATCATGGAACAGATCCTCCTGGAAGCTGTGCTAAGGCACATAGAGGACAGGGAGGTGATTCAAGACAGCCAGTACAGCTTAAACAAGGGCAAGTCCTGCCTGCCCAACCTAGTGGCCTTCTATGATGGAGTGACTACCTCAGTGGACAAGCAAAGAGCTACTGATGTCATCTGTCTGGACTTCTGTAAGGCCTCTAAATTGGAGAGAGATGGATTTGATGGATGGACTGTTGGGTGGATAACAAATTGGTTGGATGTTCACATCCAGAGGGTAGTGGTCAATGGCCCGATATCCGGATGGAGACTGGTGACAAGGGGTGTCCCTCAGGGGTCTGTACTGGGACCAGTGCGGTTTCATATCTTCATCAATGACATAGAGGGATCGAGCACACCCTCAGCAAGTTAGCAGATGATACCAAGCTGAGTGATACAGTTGACAACCCTGAGGGATAGGATGCCATCCAGAGGGACCTGGACAAGCTCAAGAAGTGGGCCTGTGTGAATCTCATGAGCTTCAACAAGGCCAAGTACAAGGTCCTGCATCTGGCTCGGGGCAACCCCAGGTATCAGTACAGGCTGGGAGATGATGTGATCGAGAACAGCCCCTTGGAGAAGGACTTGGGGGTACCAGTGGATGAAAAGCTGGACATGAGCCAAGAATGTGTGATTGCAGCCCAGAAGGCCAACTGTATCCTGAGCTGCATCAAAAGAAGTGTGGGAAGCAGGTTGAGGGAGGTGATTCTGTCCATTTACTCCACTCTGGTGAGACTCCTAGATGCCTCATCCTTCGAAACATTCATGGACAGGCTGGGTGGGGCTCTGAGCAACCTGATCTAGTTGAAGATGTCCCTGCTTATTGCAGGGGATTGGACTCGATGACCCTTAAATGCCCCTTCCGACTCAAGGCATTCTATGATTCTATGATTCCATGATCTTAAACAAAAGACTACCAGAAATGTCACTTGCCCACTAAAAAACCAGAAGCAACAGTCTCTTGCAGAATTGTATGAATGGAAGAACAGAGTTAAAATTATTTAAGCAGTAATTTATTTAATTTTCTACACTTCTATCAAATTTTGAAATTCTGAAGCAAGATTTTCTCTGTTTTGACTATACAGTTGGCTAGAGAACAGTGGAGGTACTTAGACATATCAGGAAACAGCACATTTACATGTGTAGCTTGTTAAAACTGAAGACAAGCAGTTCAGCAAATCCAAATCAGAAATATCAGAGCCAGAAATACCAAAAGCTACAAACAGGACACAAACATTTGGTACTGCAGACCTTGGTACTATTTAGCTTTGTCAGGAAGGGTAAGTATATACACACTTTCATTTTCCAAATTGTCACTGACATATCAAAGGGGGGAAGATGAAAGGCTTGGGACTTAACTGGTACCATCAAAAAGAAAAAGAAACTTTAAATCATGGCTGAGATCCAGAATGGTGTGCTAGAATGCAAAATGCCTTCTGGAAACTATTTGAAAGAAAGCATACTCTTGAATTGAAATTCCCTCTGTTTTGATAAGGAGCTTAAGGAACCAAATAGAATGAGTCCAGTTACATCTTCTAAGCTACAAAATGGTTAGAAGAGAGAATATTTCAAGTAAATGTCTGGGACACATTGCTTTTGCTGGGAGCCTACTTTGAAAAAAATTATTCAAGGTCAATTCAGAGACCATAGTCTTGAGCCAGAATTTGACTCCCTTTTGTTTGCTACATGCATCCTTTGTGACCACCTGCCTATCCCAGGGTATGCTGTAAGCACTTGTTGCAAAAGGTGAACAAACTCAACACTGACCTGGCAACTCTGCAATACAACAGGAATTTCTTGAACAGGAGGAAATGTCAAACCTCATGCCGAGTATATATCAGCCACATCTATTTCCTGAGAAAAGGAGCCAATTCTGATGGCAGAGAACTTAGTTAAAGCAAAAAGAAAAAAAAATATTAAAAAAAAATAAGGAAGAAACCCAGACTTTCCATCTGGTTTCCCAGCTGCTTCTGTAAAGACAAATCTCTTCCTGTTGAAAATTACAAAATTGTTGTTGTACTACAGCTTTTTCAGAAAAAGGCACAAGAATTCTTGATTGACAAGCCCTTTCAACAATGGCACAAGTCAAGTTTTGTCTTGCACTTGTTACATTATTTACATGCAAGAGACTTTCAGAAATTATACAGATAAGAGATGAAATAAGACTGAAGGAATTGTAGGAATATGCTATAAACAAAATGGTAACTAAGTTACAGAATAAAGAACGCACAGGTCGAAGAGCTGTTTCCCACAAAAAAATGTTTTTATTTCCTTGAATTTAAATTCTGTGAAGGAATTTGAGATGCCTGATGGCCTGAAGTAGGGAAC
>NW_009601901.1:0-38194 GCF_000690535.1 Cariama cristata | reverse complement strand
GAGGGCACATAATAGTTTAGACAGGTCAAACCCAGACTTTCTTGAGTAGAGTATTTTGATAAAAATTAGGAAATAATTTTTTGTTGGAACAGTCCACAGCAATGTTGGATTACTTGGCCAAAAAAAACCAAAAACAAAAAAAAGGACATATATAGGAAAAGGCATTATTGCTGAAAGCCAAATACTTCCACTCTACAAATGCCATTGTAGGTCCCTTGACTGTAAGATGATAAGTGCACTCTTCCCCTCTGCAGCCCAAGCTCCTTGGCCAGCATGTCCCAGCTGGAAAACAGACTCCATGTTGGAGAACTGAGGTATAAAGAACTGCAAATCCATCTCAAATGTGTTGCATTTAGGCTTAGCATCACTGGTTTTCTTAATAAAGGTATTTCATATTCTGGTTTTACTCAGCAGTTGGAGGAAGGCTGGCTCTCTCCTTCATACTTCTCTGCACACAGAGACGAGGCAATGGAGGGTGTGCCCTGTGTGAGGGTGCTTCCCGCAAGCTGCTCCTGTGTGCAGAGCTCCGTCGCACAAGGCTCCTACCAAATCCCCATGGCACCACTTCTGGCCCCTTTCTGATGTCTACCCATGAGCCCCTTCTGACGTGCAGTGTCTTTCTCAAGGCATAATCACCCAGTGCTCCTCTGCTTTGTCTGGCACGTGGGCACACCAACCAACTGCCTGTTCAGTCACCACTCCAGCCCTGTCACTGCACTCGACCTTCATACCCCAAGCACCATTCAAGACCCAGAGGAGTATGTGGACATACTTTTTGCTTACTAGTGTTAGAAGGTGTGCTCATACTGTCTCATTCTATCACAAATAAAGTTTGTCTTGTATGAGAAACTAAACACAACCCACATGTTTCCCCAATCCAGTCAGATCTCTGCTTCCACTACATCCCTTCATGTTCAGACGCCATTACTGCTAAGTTGCCTTTTGAAATCCAGCATGACAGTCTCATTCTTCCTTTTTTGAGACAGGGTTCTTAGTACTGACTGGCAAATCCTGGGATTAGTCAATCTGTAAATTCCACAATACACTCCTTATTTCTAAAAGCTTATGCTTATCTAAGTAAAAGCTCCTTTGACTATTTTTGTTTTCCCTTTTCTTGTATCTCAGGCCTTTGGGAGCTGACTGCTAGCACCACAGCTCTGGGGAGGTAGTTAGTGGTGGTAAAGTTCAATTAATTTGAAGCTGGGCAAAAAAGTGTCAATAGACCTTCCCACATCCACAAAACCAGACAGAGCAATATTCATAGAAAGTCTCCATAGAGTATTCTGAGTATTTGTACTTCTCAAATTCCTTGCTGCACTAATAGTCTCAAGGCTGATGACTTTTCACAAAAGACTGAAATTAATGAAGTACTCCTTAACGCTCCCTCTTAACTTCAAAAGAAATGTAAAATAGTTCCTCCTAATCCTACTCAGCCCACTCCTTGAATTTCAAATGTAAATTGGTATTGTTTTGGTTAAAGAAGCAAGGGCTGTCAGAGAAAATCAACAGTAAGTCAGTTCTGAAGACGGAACTTTGCTAAAACAGACGATGTTCTCATTTTTCTCATTTCAGTCACTTCCACATGTCATTTTGTTTCCCTGAATATTTCTTCCAGAAGTAATAAAACATTGCTGTAATATTACATTTGTCAGTAAAACATTTTCCTGTTAACGAGTAGGAGAAGTGGAACCACATAGGCAAGGAATTGAAAAATAGAGACAGAGATACAGAAAGACAAGACAGAAGAAAATGGAGACTATGGCATACAAATAAAATTGATATATTTGCTTTTATGCTTTATGGAAATGAGTGAGACTAATGCTGACTAGTAAAATTCCATTTAGCTCCACTGGTGTCAAAGGTTCTACACTGAAGTTATGTTAACTAACCCCACATAAATGCATTTTAAACACATTGTGACAGCTCTTGATGTGCTAGAACACACAGGTAAAACAAAATTTCATTTTTCTCTTTAGAAATCTGATTGCAAATTATGCTCTTTCTTCTGTAGAGTATAAGAGGCCTTTAATTTTTTGATTGACAATTTCACAAAGCACATGAAAAACAGATTACTGGATTAATAACCTCTCATTCTATGTATTGTGAAATTTTAAAAAAAATCCTGCAGAATTTAACAGAAATGAAACTTGTAATACTCTCTAGGAAAGTTTCATATAAGATTCTCCAAAGGGAGAAATATGTCCTTCCTGTAGGTCTTTTGAACCATTATGTTAGACTCCTGTTAGCGCAGGACTGTAATTTTCTATTAACTTTTATGGGATGCTAAAAAAAAAAACCACAAACCTAGGGAAAATTAATTTCTTATTAAGTTCCATGATTATTTCTTGAGGCATATTGTAGTATTACTATAAATAATGATAATGTATCATTTGTATAGCACATTTCACCTTCAAAGCACTTTACAAACATTATATGGTACTTAATCTTTTCTGATACAGTACAAACATCAGTGCTTTCCAGAGAAACAATATGAGCTTTATCATCACCTCAGAACTGTATTTAGAATAACGTCTGGCTTTTCTGAGTTTCATCATTCCAGTCTACTGGGGCTGAAAATATGGTAGTGAATCTAAACTTTGTCCAAAGTTCAGAACTTTCAGACATGGACCATTAAAGAGATGCACCAAACGAAATATAAGTTTCTGAGCCTAGACATAGTTTCCAAGCAGCTGTCAGCACTAAGAGATGGATAGATGCAGAAAAATTACATGGCTCACTGAAAGCCACTGATATCAGCATTGGAAGCTCTGAGTTGCTAGAATGAAGCAGTGAAAATGTGAAAAAGGGATGACTAAAATTGACCGTGCCCCATAGAGTTCCCATTTCAATCAAAGGCAAAACTGATTTCAAAGGAAGCTGAAGCAGCCACAAATAGTGTATGGAAAAAATGAGGAACATTTTGCTTATGAAGACAGTTAATATTTTTAAGTGTCTGTTGTGCCTGAAGCTTCTTTCTCTCTGCAGAATGTATTCCCAATATTTATATCCATTTATATTCACAAGGATTAAGAACAGTGGAGCTGTCTCAACCAGTTAGTAAAATCTCCCATGAAAGGCTGTAATCCTGAACATCACTGGAGCTGAATTGCAGACCATGGCCCTCAAAATCCGCAAAGAGTTGTTCTCCCAAATGAGCTTCAACATGGCCAACCTGGACTAAAACAGCTCCAACTGGAAATAACTTCTAAGTAACCAATACAAAATTTGATGGTCCAAATCAGTGTCTGGCTTACTGCCACCAACTTCCATGCAGTCACCCCAGGGATAAATTGTTCCATTTTGTCTAAATGCATTTGCTCATATGTCTTGAGGTAACATATTTTTACGCATGATTTTATGAAACTCTACATTTAACTTTCACTAATCAAAAAGAACCTCAAAATATAGCATACTGAGTAAAGTGCAAGTTCAAAATTCTTTCTAGTTTTAAAATAATCTCAAGTCATAAGCAAAGCATCTAAATAATCAGATTCAGACTGCATTTTTACATTTAATTCTAGATAGACCAATGACTATTTTGCTAATAGTTTATTGCGCAGTTATACTAATTCCTGAAGGGCAATTGCAAAAAAAATTGTGAGGCTCCATAACAGATGTGATTTAAAACCAACTGTGACATGAACACAAGGGAAATAAGGTGCCATTCATCTTAATGAAATGTGGTTAGAAATTATGAAATAAAAATACCAGATTATCATTTTAACATTATTATATAATGTAATGGGGTTTATATTCATATGTATAAATATATACATGTATTTGTAAATTCTGTATGTAATATGCTGCCATAGCTTGCTTGAGCTGAACCTAGAGAGAGAACTTGCCTTTTGAAATCAGTTGTTTTGTTACAGACTTCTTGGGGAAACAGAGATCCTTCCTATATTATTCATAACAATCGACACACTAAAGCCTAGAAAAAGTGAGAGGGATCTGAGATGATGTGCAAGTATTAGTTTTGTACTCCACAAGGTGATACAAGGCTTTGAAAAGAAAATATGTATCTTTGTTGCTTCAAAACCCATTTGAACTCTTTTTAGTGTTCAGCTATAAATCTGACCAAAATTTCACTATGCCAGTTGCAGAACAAGTTGGCATCACTAAATTTGTTGGACTGTCATAGTGGTCAACTGGACTCATACTTTCAGCATAGCTTGTGAGAAAAGGAAATGTTTGTGATTATATTGTGTGTATTTGTCAGATGGTAAGTGCTTAAGAACCCATTACTTAGATGTTAGATAATCCAAACAAGCACAATAACGCATGGGAAAGCAGGCTCCAGTGTTTCTCCTACTTTTGAAACTACCTGGCTCAGTCGGACAAACCTTTGGCACTGCTGGGTGACAGGGCAGAGTTGTCAGGAATAGGCCATTAGTCAGTGGTTACCTTTTAAAACTCACAACCTACTAGTGATAGAAGAAAATTGAGTGAATAAGATAACTGTTTTCAACTTGATAAATACCAAGTTCTTACTAGTAACCACAATGCAAAGGAAAAGAAGAAGAAGATAAAATTTCTGGTTCCAGGATGTTTTCTAAATGTAATTTTGTCCGATAAGGGACCTTCATCATCAAAAACACTCCAGAGAAATGCCAGGGGGCTGTCACTCATGAAGATCTCTTCACCTTTTCAGGAGAGGCTGGGTGAAAGTAGTCCCTGCAGCGCACTAATTCAGAGCATCCCTAGGCCACTTTATACTGAGTAGCAGAGCTTTTGTGAAAGGCCTTTTCACAGAAGAGGAGATTTCACAGAACAGGAGAGAGATTGGCAATGTCTACCTTCCTTCAAGGGGTTAATCAAAAGACCAGAATGGTTCTGTTCTGCATTGACATCAGTTAATCTGTTTCTCTATAATTACCACCACGTGCATATAATGCAGTGCAATCTGTATTTTCAGTACATGAACCTCCCAGAGCTGACGAACAACACAAGTTGGAAATATGCAACAGAGAGATATGTGAGATTTTTCTCCTAATGATCTGATCCTGGTCTTCTTTCTTCGGTAGACTTTCTTCCGCAGGCAATGGGAGCTGTGCTTCTGTAAAGATGTCAGGATGAGTTCTCTGATTTTGCTGAGCTAAAAAAAAAAATCTATCTTTGCCACCTTACCTCCATTTTAATATTGCAAAATAAAGCAGTGGAGTACACAGCACTGCAGTAGATCTATCACCATGGCAAGGCATGGACGTGAAGAATTAGGGAATCAAATAGCAGGACAGTACGTGTTAAAGTTTTCTTCTCTCCGTGGCAAGTGAATGCAGCCTATATGAAGCACTGCTAAAGACTCCAAGTGTTCTGGAGCAGTGTCTGGTGACAAGACTAACAAAATATTTAATTCAGAGATCCTTTTCTAAGAAAAGATAAAGGCCAAGTTAGGAGTCCACGTTCATGAAGGACATTGATAAGAGGCCTTTATTCTATTATGAACTAATTCAGTTTCACACTCAGGCTATTTGAGTAAGTCTACCTTTCTATTTTCATCAGCTGCTGTTTATTAAGAATTTGAAGCAGAAAATGATGGCAAAACTTTTTCTAATTTTTAATTTAAATCTAAGATTGTTCTGATAACCATATTGGCTTGGAAATAAACAACAAGTAATGCATTTTGGCATCCACAAAAAGGATAGACAGTTCTTTAACCACTGTGATTAATATTGCTAGGCTGGGTATTTTAAGGTCCCTGTGTTTCTCAGAGTTGCTGTCTGCTAGCCAAAATCTGTTCAGTCAGGCTGATTTTGGCTTTCATCCACATATATTAATTTTGCCCAGAAGCATTCCAGAAACTTAATTAAGCTGGCAGGTTGCATTTTCTTATGGTCCATCTTGAACACAGTCACATTTTAAAAACTTGAATTAGAGAAGAAATTCATTTGGGCTGCCCACTTAAAACTCTTGCAGGGGGAAAAAAAAAAAAAGGAAAAAAAATAAACTATCTTCCCTTAAAACATGATTATTTAATTTTCCATGAAGAAGCAGCGTTGTTTATACTGAACTGTGTTTCTAAAGCATTCATTTTTCTGAAAGTGAAGGTGAAGACTTTGCAGTAAATAGCTGGTTAATACTTCACAGAGTGCACACATTCTGCTGCTGGCTCCCTCCTTCAGAAATACAGTTCGTTTCCTGACATTTTGTGATATACTCAGACCTTGACTGTTTAGCTACTGGCTTATCCCTCCTAACTGTTTAAATCAGCCATGAAAATCTTTTCATTTACTGCTAAGCACAGTGAGAGATGGACCTGAACCAAGACTTCAAGTTCAGAAGAATTCACACTGAAGACTCAGAGCTGAATCTTACTCCCATGCAGGAAAAGAATGAAATTTTTAAACATTGGAACATATTTTTAATTCCATCTCCAAAACTCTGCCTGTGCTCTAATTCAGTGATAATTCAGTGGCTAGGGACTTTCAAGTAATTTTCTAAGATTTTGTGCCAGGTTTCCTGAATAGAGTCCTCTTTTACCCTAAAAGATGAGAAATATAGAGCTGGTTAATTTTTATACCCATTTATGACAGACACAGAACCAATGCAGAGGTCCAGTGACACATGTGATCTGCTGGGTCTTGGGCTGTGGTTGTGGCAGAATGGGGTCCTCTAAGGAACCATAATGAAGTTACTGCAAGAGAAAACTGATGTCCTTGGGAAAGCCTGCTAGCCAACAGAAGAAAACTCTGGCTTAATCCAAGAAAGAAATAATTTACTTATTTTCCCAGACGACTGAACAAAAGGATTGGAGATTTTTGATTTTGTGAAGTCTCAGCTTAGATTCTTCCAAAAAGAGAGTGAAAAAAGGAGCAGAAATATCCAAAGCACACCTGCTACATGAATAATGGGCTCACTGAGTTCCATGTCAGTTTGCCTCAGTAAGAGTTAATCGATCAAGCCCTGCAAATATTTGTTTTATATTTGAATCCTTATATGTGATACCTTTTCTGTAGGAGGATTTGCATGCATTACTGTGGTAAATGAAAACTCCTGTTGAGAAACCAAGCACAAGTATTATTTCACCTACAAGTCTATTGTTAATAGCTGTATATTTATTGAAAAAGACTTTGAATAAGCTAATTCAGTGAGAGCAATTATGTGACTTCCCCATGCTGAACACGAGCCGTCAAACAGAGAATAGATAAAACAAGGAAGCTCTTTGTTTTTCTTACCCATGAAGTCCCAAGCCACCTATGTTCAAATGACATATTCTCTATTCTGCCTACAGAGGACTTAACGGAAAGAAAGTTATTCCCTACCCAAAAATCAAATTAAGTCTATTCAGGAAACAAAGTTAGAAACTGAATTTTGAATAATTTAATTACACTATATAATTACTTTACAGGATCCGTATAGTATTCATTAAACAATAGTAATTCCTACCTGATTCCCACCATGACACACATTATGCCTTTGAAACATAAAAGACCTTAAATTCTTTCTTTTACTGAACTAATGAAAATGTTAACTTACACTAGCAAGAGCCAACTGAGCAATTGAAACAACCACTTCAAACAGATGATTTGGGATGATACAGTATGTTTCAAGGTGGGAAAACATTATTAAATAAATTGCTAGGGCATGAATGAAACACCCGGTGATTAAACTCAGTGGGCCATAAATGATTCTAAATATGATTTCAGCATTATTAATGTGTTCATCTATCTCTCCAAAACAATTGGGGAAAATGTGAATTTTTGTAGACAACTGGTCTGCAACAGAAAGAAGTCTCATGTTGTCATTTAGTTACCACATGCATTTAACGGAATTACAGTTCCTATCTGTCATTTAAATAGTTATTGGTTAAAAACAAAACAAAAAAGTAAATAAACCTGTATCATCTTTAGCTGCTATTTTGCTGTCCTAGTTCATTGAGCACTTAATTAAGATTTGGAAACTCAGGCTGCAGTCTGTTGTCCCAGTAGTTTCAGTGAAAGTGTTGTTTGGACATATACTGCATTAATTGTCCCTTTAGTCCATCAAAATTAACACCAGTCTCAATCCCCCCACAATGTGGCAGTCAAGCCTGCATACTCTTCTCAGAAGGAATTACAGGGTGCTCACTCTCACTGTTCTTCACTTTTCCATATCAAACAGAGAAACTACTGCTTCCATTTATCTGTCTTATCTATACGGACTTCTAATATCCTGGGCCACCTCCTGTTGGGCATGTTTAGATTCAAAATCAGGCCCTCAGATTGTACTCCTAAAGCATTTCACATCTGTGCTGCTTTAACTACAAACTCAAGTAACAATGTCACCCCTACTCAGTGTCTTGAGACTCACCTCTCTTGTAATCACTGCTATATTGATACTGAAAATTGGGTTGATGGGTAAGATGGGCAATCCCTGCTAGCTTCGGAGTCCCCTTCCCTCCTGCTATGCACGCGCCAGAAGTTCCCATTTTTAGCTAGCTTAATTTAATTGTAAATGTAGCTACACCATGTCTAAGCAGTGCTTGGCACACAGAGTCTCCAGTCAGACTACGACCCTCCGGGCATTGCTGCAACACAAATAATATAAGCTATTGTCAGTATGACAGATCAAGCTTTTCAGTAGAAACTACTGATTGCCACAGAAATTGCACAAAATCCCAGGGAGACCTCCCAGACAAACAGACACCATGTATGAGAGCACACCAGTGCATCTCCTTTGTTATCAGTGGAATGAGAGGAACAGATTTAAAGTAGATGCATTTACAAAGACAAAACTCTTTATGTGGCTTGAGAAACTTCATGTCAAAAGTATTTTTTCAGTTAATACCCAGGGTGTGACCATTTCAGAGACTTCGCAGCATTTTTCCAAGCATTTTAGGCATCCTCTCAGACAGGACACTGTGACTGGTAGAGGGTTGAGGGAAAAGAGCTCTTCTGAAAGCCAGATGAAAGATAAGATTTCTTTGAGTCCAGTGTAGAGCTCTTCACTTCCCACAGACCACGTGTGTGCCAGAGGCCTTTAAAAGTACTTAATGGAGCAGGGGACACTCTCAGGTTTCTAGGCACTCTTCTCACAGGTTCAACTCGAAATCACTTATAGTTAGTCCAGGATCAGGTCACATTATTTTGTCTCATAAGTAAAGAATCCAGCATCACTTACATAACAACTGTTTCAGTTCCTCTTTCCAAATGGGTGAGTTGCAAAAGACATGGTGGCCAGTCCCGTGACACAAGGTACATGCAGCAGTGTCCCCAGAATGTTGTCTCACTAGGTTTGTTAGCACTGTGTCCAAAACTAGTATCTCATCCACACTGTCAACATGGCAAAAACATTGCAGGAAAAAAATTGCCAAAAAATGCCCCTTAAAATGCTCTAAAATGTGGAAATATACCCCCAAATGCTGAAAAACATGAAAAATGCAAAAAACACCAAAAATGCCAAAATGTGCAAAAAGCATCCAAAAATCACTGGGAAATGCACCAAAAATGCCCCAAAATGCCAAAACCAAAAACCATAATAATGCTAGAAAATGCCAAAAATGTCAAAAAGCACCCAAAGATACCAAAATACACCAAAAATGTCAAATAATGAAAAATGTCACTCAATGCCAAACCCATCCAAAACTAAAAAAAAAAAAAAGAAATTGAAAGCCCCAAATTTTTTTAAAAGGTGAAGAAAATGAAGTAAGGGGAAACAGTCCCAAAAAGAAAAAAAAAATCAGGAATAAAAGCAAAAAAAACCCTCCAAACATCCTGCAAAACAGCAAAAAGTCCCAAAATGAAAAAAGTCCCAAAATGGAAACAAATGCAAAAAAGAAAAAAATGCATATAATCTGTAAGACCATCAAAAAAAGAAAAAGCCCACAAAAAGGATTTAGAAAAGCAAAATTAGAAACTAAATTCACAAAAAAGCCAAAGCTGAGAAAAAAGCACCAAAAATGCCCATGAAAGCACCATGATGAAAAAAATGTGCCATAACACCAAAAAAAAGCCCTACTGCAAAAGGAATGCACTAAGAATGCAAAAAGACCTCACAAAACTGCAAAAAAGTCCTCCAAAAACACAAAACCAAAAATAACACCAAAACTCACCAGTAAAACAGACCCAAAACGCAAGAACCATGGAATAAAAATCCACCAAAAAAGCCTGCCAGGAACACAAAGAAAGCATGCCATAAACAAACGAGGACCATTCCTGGATTTTTTTGTATTAATTTTCTCTAGTTTCACCCTGGGTCTGCTTAGCTCCATGACTACCCAAAGGGAAAAAGCTCCTTTGCCACAGAGTATTTTCTAATGTAGCAAAACAACCTTACCTATTTTTACATAGCCTGGGCAGGAGGAATGACTGACTGAGGGACACGCATATCAATCTGCAGAGTCCAAGCCCAGAAACAAACAACAACAAAAAAATAATTGAACAAAGATTCAAACTCAACTGAACAGATCTCACCATCGAGTAAACTGAGACTGCTACTGATTATTGAAGACTTTGAGCCAGCCTGAGTCCAACTTTCTAGAGACAACCTGTCACAACATGGACTGTCTACGCCTTTTTTCCAAGTTGAAAATAACATGGTTTGTTTTCCAAGGAAAGGCGGCTGGTGATAAACAAAAAAAGCAGTTACAAAATCAGGTTTGCCACAAAACATTTCAATTTTCAGAAAATTGGAGATTCTCCTTGTCTTCTATATTTTAGTTACAGGCTGGACTTGTATCAGTGGGCAGGCAATAGGTGTTACTGCAATATAAATGACAATTTCTGCAGTCCCCTTCACTTCACTCACCACTCTCCCAAATGTCTTCCCAGTAAGTCAGGACACCAAACAAGACAAGGATTTCTCCAGGCCTCTATTTTTTTTTGTGGGTGAGGTACAACTACTTTCAGCATCACTTAAAAAGTTCTTACAGACCAGTAGGCAAATGCTGACGTGGCCAATAATCCCTGGTTTAGAGGGGATTCAAGCAAGTCATTTGAGGACACTGTGCTTCAGATCCCACAGAGAGGGCATATAACTATCCACCACCATCAGCTGATTCCTACAGATATGATTCAGATATCCAGCAGGCATGTAATCATGAGCTGATTAGACATTCTAGCATTTATTTTAGCTGCTATGTCTCAGAACCAAAAATCCACAGTCTGAGTAAAGAAATCTTTAGCTGTAGTTTTTAGGTTCTAACTCCCACCACCAGCTGTGGTTCAGAAGCTTTCAGTCTCTCAGTCCCAGCCGCATACAGGCTGTCTCTATTGATTGAGGGTTCTTAGTTTAGAGACTTCCTCCTGCACACCACCAGCCAATAATCTGTCTGCCAGCATTTTAGTCATGCTTCACTTCCTCCAGACCATGTTGCCAGACTGCAAGCTTCTGCTGTGACAAAAAAAATCCTTAATTTGAACATTGGATGACTAAACACTAACAGCTACAAAACACTAACGAATACAGAGAAGTTTGTAACTTTGGTTTGGATAATAAACTCTTCAGGCTAGATGTTTATTTAAAACTTTTCAGATGTCTTCTAGCATCCCATTGTTCTGGAGAGGAATCCACTGTGCCAGAGACCTCTTAAAAAAATGCCAAGGCCACCTTCTGCCCAGTTGGAAATCTTGAAACATACACATCAACTGCATGGGACACTCATAACTTATAAGTTGTGATAGCACTGGCTTCTAAATTGAAGAGAACGAAGAACTTGAGCAATTCAAAATAATTACAGAAGCTTTTGCTCCCCGTCATTCAACAGAGAAGCCTGCTAAAGGTGCCTAACTTACATACTTGTATGAAATGTTCTAAATGCTGAGCAAGATTGCTCAGTTGATCTGATAGCCAACTGCTGCTAGAACCCCCAAACCCTCAAAAATAGAAAACATTTCTCATAACAGCCAGTTTCCAGAAAGATTATTCCTTTTTTTTTTTTTTTTTTGTCTATCTAGTCCCTTTTCTTGCAAACCTGTAACTTTGCAAAATACACATACGTAGCAACCTGACAGCATTCTCTTTAGGAGTCTGCTACTTAAAACGTATTATCTATTTTGAAATAAAACTGAACATAAGGAGTCCCAGTTCAAAGAACTTTTTTTGTCTTATAGATATTTAAAGAAAACCTACTAAATTTGGCTACTAAAAGTTTGTGCTTTCAACCATTAAAGACAACATCGTCTAACAGCTATTTGCATGTGTGTCCTCCCCAGATTGATTTGATTTTGTCTCTGTTGGTCTATCTTATTTGAACATACTTGTAGTCGTAATACCGCTACTGTTTGCTAGCTGTACTTTTCCACTGCTTAGCAGAAATTTGGTTCCATCGGGTTAGATCAGTGACTTAGAGATGCAACAGCGTAAGAGAGACAGTATCTCAATGAAAACAAAATCTGAGGGACTTGAATTGGGAGAATAAACCCTTTGCCCATTCTATTACACACACAGTCTGATAGCAATACCGGGAGAATAGCAGTGAAGTCTGATTCCTCCCTAAACCCTCAATGATTTTCTTCTGCAGAAATCATTGATCTAGATCCCTGAGATTAGCAAGAGGAGTACTCACAGGAATGGTGCTGTCTGTACACATTAGGGCAGATGATCCTCAACGCAATTTAAATACGAGTAGCTCTGCGATTGCACATAATAAACAGTGTATTGTCGCATTTTGTTAATACTTAGTCGTTTGGAAGTAGACCTCAGTCCTCCAGATAAAATACAAATTCACAGAAGCCACTGATACGACCTATTTAAAGCACTTTAAGCATTGTGATTGAGGCATGTTTGTTCATGTGGATCTTAAAATTATGGTTTTTATGTTGCCAAACGTAACTGGCACTGTAACTGCACATGAAAGACCAAAACTGATCACATGGGACAAAATTCAAACTGAAATGCATCTGAAGTGCCCTCCATTCAATAGGAAGGATGTCTAAGAAGCCTAACTTTGTATGTATACATATACATATGAATATATTTTATACTATACATATGTTTATTGTATATGTGTATATAAATATATTTATATCATATATTTGTATTTTACCCTCATAAAAAGAGAGTAATAACACCAGAAGAAAACACACACACAGAAAATCAAACCCAGATAAACAACAGGGAGCCTTGTACATTGAGTTAGATTCTGCCAGCACCTGACTCCAAGGTAGAGTGGTCATTTAACAGTGAAATTTGCAACTATAACAGCTTTCAAATAAGTATTTTTCTTATGTTAATTATACTGTGTAGCAAATTATACGAGTACATTAGACAGAGTTACCTGTTGTCACCACTGCTCTTTGCAGTGGATTTAGATCCAGCAGCTGTGAGGATATACTCGGTATTAGAATGACTGCCAGCCTATATAAATTACTTCAGCATGAGGACAGCACCCTGTAATTAACAAGTGAGCTGTGTGAAACTATTGCTCAGACTTCAGGGAGAGATGTGGAAAATTCTCAGTGTGTAAAAATCGGCTATTATACATCAGATAAATCACTTCTGCATAAGAATTTCCAATGTTGCTAATTATACACTTTAATAAATTTAATGTAAACACACACATAGTATATGCAATATGCATATAAATACCTAATTTAATGCACACAAACATATGTCATATGCAACATATGCATATATGTGCACACATATACATATATATATATAAATAAAATGTACTTCACACACAGACATGGATTACAATTTGAAATTAGGGACATTGGTTAAAGAATTAATTCAGGAAAGGCGAACTTTTTGATGATCAACTTAAAACAGACTTTCTGGAATTTGTTACCACTATATGCCATCTATCAAATTTCTGAATTCTTTCACAACAGACATATGAACCTACTGAAGGTGTTCTTTAAATTCTGCTTTGAATTGCCCTGCATTCCAGGACATACTTCCCTTTGCATGGTGTTTGTCCCTAGTACTTGGGACTATGAGTTTTCAAAAACAAAGTTCTGGAATGATTGCTTCCAAATTCTGAAGATTCAATTAGCTCATTATGCAAATTAAGCATCATCTTGAAAGTGTTAAAAGCCCCAAGAACAAGGAAGATGTTGTAAATACCTTAGTTACTCAACTAAACAAAGGGTGGGCCTTTGGGGGATGGCTGGAATGGCTGTGAGGTGGGGAGACTCCAGGACAGTCTCACTTTGGACAGGGACCATTGTGATTTGGGGATAGCTAGAATGGCTGTAAAATAAGGAGGCTCCAGGACAATCTCACTCTAGACAACTCAGACAAGAATGCACCTAAGGACATCGTATTTGCAACTGTGTTACTGATACATCCTGAGGAGCACAAAGAAACCAACAGGCACCAATCCAGACCAAGGTAAGGAACCAAGGTAAGGAACTTGCGACAGTGGTGAGCCAAGACAAAAGACCACCAGGGAAGACTTGACTGCGAATGTGGATCAGATATTTGTATATATTAATGAGTTCCAGGAATTCTCATGTTTATGTAAGCGAGCTCTCAGAAATCCTATGATTATGTATAACTTTATGGTATATAATCTCTGAAAGTTTACCACATCGTTGGAGCACTCATGGTGGAGCTATCCCTAGTGCTGCCCAGCGCTGCAGAGAATGCCTGCTTAATAACACTCTGTTGTTATTGAGTTTCACTATGTCGGACTCCTTACCCAGCTGCACCGAGCTTCCCGCTTCGGTGAGGAAAGTTAGAAAGCGAGGGGGTTTGGATGTTACCAATCTTTGTATCGATGTGATAACTAATCCTTCCGCATCTTATTATAAAATACAATCAAAAGCAGACACAGTGTGATATTAAATATAAGTGACTGTTAGAATAGTATGAATGCTAAGAAATAACCTCCATATAAATAAAGATTTAAAGTTGTGTGATACCAGAGGAGCCGTTATGATGCCTCACACAAATACATAATTTAAGGTATTTTGTAGAATGTGCATTATGTTATCATCACATTATAATGTGGCAATTGGGGTTCAACATTTACAGCTGTAGTATAAAAGGGGTTTCTTCTAGCTGGTAGTGGAAAGAATAACTGAGTAAGAACACTGTGGCAAAGTTTAATTGAAAGCTTATTAATACTTCAATGCATCATGGTTCGATTCATTCAACTTATAGTAGATAAAATTTCAGACATTATAATTTTTAAATTAATAAAATAATCTCCAATTTCCACACCAAGCTGACTCTTTATCTGCTACTTTTCATTTTATTAAGCTGTAGCCTCCATGGGTATGGAGATGCCGTGGAGAAGTTAGCAATCAGGACTTATCTCTCTCTGGAGATACTTATCTGATCTGTCTCATGAAGTTTTTTATTATTTTTTAACTATGTGTAGTTGGCTCATAGCTGTCCTGGTTTGGCTAAAACAGGACTGTATCTCCTTTCAGTAGATTTTCCTTCAGTTAAGTTTTCTAAGTAACTGTACTTTCTGAAGTTGACTACAGGTTTTTCAGACAGTGCCTGCTTTCAGAGTTGATGGTGCTGGATGCCTGCAGTTGGGCAGGACAGGTGACCAAGGACTGACCAATGCAGTATTCCATCCCATCCACTTGGATACTCAGTAAACAGCTAAGGGATCATGGGGGGTCAGCCCTCTTTCCTTTATGGCCAGCATCCTGGTGGGACTCTGCTTGCTTTCCTGCCTCTGACCCCGATCCATGCATTCCTAGATCCGGATCCTGACTGTTGTGATGTCCAGTCCAGGACATTCGGGTGCCTGCCCTGTCATGTGAGCACTGCAAGCCGTGGCACAGCGGTCCTGCAGTCATCATTGGGAAGATCAATATTGGTTTTGTATATTTCTACTTCTGTTATTAGTAGTATCAGTATTAATATTATTTATACAGTTTTTTCATTGTTATTGTTTTATTAAGGTTGTTTTAACTTTCCAACCCGTAAGTCTCTCTCCCTTTCTTCCTCTCCTTCCCCTTCTGGGAAAGGAAGGGTTTAATAGAGAGCATCTGCAATCGTACACTGAAGTGTGAATAGGACTCATTCAATCCATTCCCTGGCTGTACACCCATCCTGCAGAAAGACAGTAACTACTAGATGACAAAAGGATGGAGCATGTAAAATCTGATATTTTGCAATCTGTAAAAGTGAAAAAAAATTTGCAGTGAGCAATAGGAATATCTTTGCCCCCCAGATGTCTACTGAAAATTAGATTTAGCCTCGTAAGTAAAAAAAAGTGGTTTTGAAAATTTCACATGAAGCTTGCACAGCATTGAAATGACCTCTAAATATAACTACTTTAACTATCAAATATACATTAAACTGAAGAACCCTGAAAAAATGAGGCCTCATTCTGTTTCTTTGGTACTGTAAATCTGTCATGTCAGGGCCCAAAATAGGTCTTATTAGAGTATCATTCACTTGGCAACTCATCATGGGAGCTTCAATCTACTGAGGTCTAGTGTGTCAATGCTTATGGAGAGAATGTTTTTATTTCACAGCCCATTGAGTCAACGGATGGAGCTTTTTCAGTCTACTGGGTTAATATGGGTGCTGCTGATATATAGTGAATAAATTTACAGTATTAAACAGCCTTACTAATTTTTTCATGAAAAATCACACACTCTATATTCAGAATAATACTTTTTCAAATTAAAATAAGTCAATTATTAAGATTTGTTCTTAAAAAAAAAGGCAATTAATTCACACTGTAAATTATTTGCGAGCTTTGCTACCTAGATGAAAAGGGAAAAATACTCTTCTTTCTCTTAAGTTATGATAGCCCAGACAGCATGTTTTAAAGGTCAGTCTTGCATATTTCTACTCATATAAGGGATAATTATACACACAAACAGCTCTGCTTTTATGATTGAGACTATTTGTGTTAGTAAAGTTTGGCAAGGTCAAGTTTTTGCTAGTTGAGGCTGAACAATTTTAAATTTCAAGAGAGGCAAGCAGATTTTCCAATAGCAGCAAAAAAAGGAAGACACAGCCATCCTCTGTGCAAAAGCAGTTACACCATTAAAATGAGGTTTTGGGAATGAAACTGATGCACAGAATTCTAGCACTGGTGGCACAAACAGTGCTGCTTCAATGTTAACCCTCCTTCAGAGTCCTGGTAACTCAGTGCTCATCCCATTTAATTCATGGAGCATGTGACAGCCTTGAAGGGCTGGCAGCTTCACAAGAGACACTTCATTGGCATTTGTTATCTGATGCTTTGCTGGCTCTTACTTTAAGAAACTTTAGAACTATATGATAGAGATACTGACAGAAATTCTACTGACTTTCCTCATGAAAGAAGGTAGATGGAAAGCCAAATAGCAGCTAAGACTGCATTAATAAAAAGAATATTCCTTCATAAAGGCAGGCTTATCATTTACATGAAGACAAAGGAACAAATTAAGAGAAATTTGTATGTACTTGTGAAAGTCTCATTTGGTTATTTGTATTTTAGGCATAAGAAATTGGAAATATATTTAAACTTTGTACACTGATGGAGCTATTTCTTTATGACATTGCTCAAAGAAAGACTCAATCATCTGGGGATAAAATGGAAAATCTTCACATGTCTTAGCGTAACTTTCTTTCACATCCATTATAGAGCCTTCTTCTATTCTTACATTTAGGGAAAGCCTTATAATAAAATAAACCTTTCTAAGAAGCACATTAGAGATCCTGTAATATTTGTAACTTTTCCTCATGAATATTTTTGATCCAAATACACACCTAACGGTTAATTAAGAAGGAGGAAGGAATCTCTTACTGCACAATCAAGGTTAATATTCCAAAGGAATCAAATCTTGCTTTGCAAGACAACAAAAAGAAAAGCAGATAAGAAAGATGAATAGGGGTCATGAAATAACTCCCCTTTCGCTTTACAATCCCATTAAAAGTTGAAAAAGAGATTTGACCTGTTTCCTGATGAGGAAAATGCCCTTCCCCAAGCTTAAGATATTTTTCTTAGCTGTTGATTTTCTCTACTGTGCTTCTACTGTTTCCTGGTCTCAAAAATGCTTAGAAAGTAGCGTGGCCATATTTTATTTTTCACTTTCAAGTTGCACCTCGGCAGATATTCTACTGTTTGTGAATTTACCCTCTCTTATGATTGGTATTACAGTAATACCTAGGATCCAAGAACACGGAACAAAGCCTTAACTGTGTCTCAAACACGGAGCTTCAGCCTTTCATCCTCCCAGCCTCTGATACACAATTCTTTCCAAAATCATTGGTGTAACCAGCTATTGAATCAAACATCTATAAACACAATTCAAGACAAAAATTACTTGGCTAAGAGGCTGGAAGTCACGGTTGTGAACCACCCATTACGACGCTGAATACATATGAGTCTACATTTATAGAAAAGAGGGTTAGCTATGTATTTTGTTCTTCCAGTGAGAACAAGTACAGTAGATTATATTAATACAGTAGTGTATATTAATTGGCTTATTACATCCCTTAACATTAATTGAGAGTTACTTGCTGTATTGTGTTTTTGCTATTAGTGAATGAGAAGGGTGTCAATAGACAAGTGGAAGTATAGTTTTAAAAAGTAATTCAAGATATAAAATAAGAAAACAACTGCATAAGCCTGAACTATCCCATTTAGAAAAACAAAAATGTCTTAATGTGAAATTGAAAGCCAATCTTCAGGGTAAAAATATTCAGAACAAAATGTAACTGTGTTCAAAATGTGTAAATTATTTTTTATTCACTTAAACTGCTTTAAATCTATAATAATGCAGTGACTAATTGTGCCCTGAGTAGGCAGAAGCATGCCTGACTAAAAAGATTGGAAATGGCAGTTAAATAATTAATGTTAAAATATGTTGATGATCCTAAATAAGAAAATGTGAGATATTTGAAATTAAATAGCTGGCATCAAGTAATCTACTTACTGCATAAGTGGCATTAGAAATACCCATTAACTGCGTATGCCATAAATAAACAAACTATGAAGGAGAGCGATAACATTTTTCCACTTCTGCTTAAGAGGGATATATCACAAAGCAGTTAGTTTTTCAACAGTTAAATAAAGAACCCCAGCCTATATGCATCTAAATATTTTTTAAGGTACCATTACAAATCTCACAGTTCATTTGAGAGTGTAATTAAGATATGAAGTACTAAAATAATTTTTTTGGGGGTGATGGAAGAACCAGATTATACATACTTACTTGATATTAAACGAAGATTGATATTAATGATATATGTGCATATTGTAAAGAAAATTAAATTAAAAGTTGTATTCAAAGAGAAAGCCAAAATAGGAAGAGTAATTCCAACCCAGCGCTGTAAGGTAGCTGTAGCTATCTTCTGAAGGTCTTTGAGAGCATAGTAGACAAGCACCTGCATGATGAAGAGACAAATGACTGCCCTAAAGCACAGCAAAAAAATAAATAGCATTTTAAAACCTTCTTGAGGCTAGTTTTCATAGGAGTGTGTGGTTGTCACATTACGCAGAATAGTTAAGTGGATTAGAGAAAACTGGGGAGAGACACCTGAGCCCAACAACACAATGGGGCAACTTTATCAGAATCAGAGTTGGCATTAAGACTGTGAAGCAGCTGGGAGAGCCCTGCCTCGGAGAGCTAATGAGGCATTGCTGTAAGTAACACTTTCAGCATCACTAAAAAAAGAAATCATTCAGCTTCCTCTGCCTGCATATTCTCCCCTCTCCATTTTTTTCTTGCAGAGATAGGGTAGAGCTGGGGCTTTTATTGTTGCTGTTGCTGAGTTTTATTATTGATTCCAGTGATATGTTTGTAAATTTAGATATATTTTGAAAGCCAGCCTCCTTTTGCAGTACAATTTAGGCCTGCAAAACTTCTAGCCGTGCTTTAATGTGAACTCTTGGGGCTGAGTTTACAGCAGCCTGTCAGAGGAATGACTGCTCTAAATGACATATTCATCTTCTGGCCATGCATTTTCCAGATGAAAAGAAGGATAAATGATTTTAGCCTAATCTAGGACCTGCCTAGCTAGGCCTTAACATTACTCTCATCGCCATGGAAACCCTGAAGGAGAAACACACAACTAACCTTTAAGTGTAAGGAATAAGGAAAACAGGTTTTATTCTTTTTTGGGGGTATATTTTTTTTCAAAACAGTAAATAATGCAAAAGATTCAAACCCAAAGACTCTTAATTTAGTCCCCAGACTTTGAGAGGTGAATCTGGTGTACTCCTCCCTCTGCTTTTGTAAATTTGCACTGTGCTTCAAGGGAGAAATTCTCTTGACAAAATTACAAATCAGGAATAATTGAAAGCATCAACTGATGTATGTCACCGTTTAAGGCTGGGCTGGCAATTAAAGCAGATGACAGATGCTTTCTGTTAACCCCTTCCTTCCCCAGAAGGGAAAGGAATGGAGAAAAAGGGAGAGAGACTTACGGGTTGGAAAATTAAAACAACTTTAGTAAAACAATAAAAACAAAAAAGAGTGTAATAATATTAGTACTACTACTAACAGAAATAAAAACATACAAAATATATATATATTGAGCTTCCCAATGATGATCACAGAATTGCGTGCCATGGTGACTTGCACCACTGACATGGCAGGGCAGGCACTAAGATGTCCTGGACTGGACTCTGCCACAGATGGGAGCTAGATTCAGGAATACATTGATTGGGATTGGAGGCAGGACAACGAGGAGAATCCTACAGTGATGCCAGCCATGAAAGAAGAAAGGCTGACCCCCGTGATCCCTTAGCTTTATACAGAGTATAACATGAATGGGATGGAATACTTCATTGGTCGATTTTTGGTCACCTGTCCCATCTGCACTTTCCCACAGGTGAGACCCTTTTACACCTTTTCACTTGTGGTCCATAAGAGAGCCAACAGTGACGTTGGTTCCCACAGGCATAAGTATAAATGTGGACCTTTCTGCATATCATTACTGCCGTTACCTTGGTAACAACTATAAACATCAAGTGTTATCAATTCTAAACGCAGACATTGTCTGAAAAACATGCAGTCAACTTCAGAAAGTGCAGTTACTTAGATGAAACTTCACTGAAGGAAAAATGTACTGAAAGGAGAATTGGTCCTGTTTTAGCCAAAACCAGGACAATGTAAAATTCACATAAGCAGCTGTATAGTCAAGTTTCTGTGACCTTGGCATCATCTTGATGAATAATACACAGTTTCTGTACTTCATTCAGTTTAGCACTCAGTTTAAAAACTATGCTGATAACCTTCATTAGAAAATTATGTGCATACAGCCACATATAAAACCAAATGAACCATGGCCATCATAAAATGAGCCCTAAAAGACTAAAATAAGATATCTGCCCTTAAAAATCAGTTTTCTACATGCAAGCATCAACTGTGTTGCCACAAAGACAGTTTACATGAAAACTCACAGGTATCTTGCCCTACAGGTGTCAGAAGTCATGCCAAAGCAGCTCGGTTTTCCACTGAACTTGTCAGAATCATGTATTCACAGTGGGACAACTGCCAAGAAATTCCCAGCACATAGTACCAACTGACATATCACAGTGGGAAACAGGCTGGAGAATCATTCATAGGATTAAGGTCTATTTCTGGGTCTTGTGGTAGTATCCCAGGTTTGCAATGTCCCTGTGCAACGCAAATGCGATCTTATGTGTTACTTAGCAAGGGCTCTGAGGACCCTCTATTATGTTTTCCACACTGAACACTACTCTGACCTTGCAGAAGAGTGCCCTGAGCAAACTGCACAGCTGTCCAGATGTTTCCTGCCCTTTGACTGGAGCAGGTTGTAGAGCAAACAGGACTGCATGGCTTCTCACCACTTGCTCCAGGCAGACACCTGTGTCTTCCTGATAGTCTGCACATCATCTGACAAAGTCTTAATCCAGGCATAGTCAGCACTTGTGAAAAGTAGCTCGCAATATCATCAGAGAGTCTGTAACAATATTTCTCTTCTCTGTTGTATCTAGGGTTTGTAGCAGCAGATCAAACAACAGATGTATAGCATGTAGAGTCAGACAATGTGTTATGTCCAAACAGATTTACTCTGCAAATATTGGAAGATATTTTCAATAGCTAATATTATAATTTCTCAATTTTTTTAAGAAACAACCAGAAGATCATAATAAAAGTGACTATGTACCTTAAATAAATAAATATTTATCTTTTTAGAAAAAAAGAAATATAACTTGGGAAAAAGCAATAGATACCACAGAATCATGCATCTGTTCTGCTCCGTTTTACATCCAAATAATCAGGATCTTCTTCGTTGTGCTGGATTTGTGCCGAAAACAGTGTTGATAACACAGGGATGTTTTTGTTATTGCTGAGTAGTGCTTACACACAGTCAAGGCTTTTTCTGCCTCTCATCCCACCCCACAAGGAGGTGGGAGGGGACACAGTCAGGACAGCTGACCCCAACTGACCAAAGGGATATTCCATACCGTATGATATCATGCTCACCATATAAAGCTGGGAAAAGAGGAAGGAAGTGGTGGATGTTCAGAGTGATGACATTTGTCTTCCCAAGTAACTGTTACGCATGATGGAGCCCTGCTTTCCTGGGGATGGCTGAACACCTGCCTGCCAATGGGAAGTGGTGAATGAATTCCTTGCTTTGCTTTGCGTATGTGTGCAGCTTTTGCTTTACCTATTAAACTGTCTTTATCTCAACCCACGAGTTTTCTTTTACTTTTCTGTTTCTTCCCCCCATCCCACCAAGGTGGAGTGAGTGAGTGGCTGTGTGGGGCTTAGTTGCCAGCTGGGGTTAAACCACAACATTCATTTACTTGCAAATGCAGGTATTTTTTCTAACACACATTCATTTAGGAGGAGAGATTTTGCTAGCATTTTCACATACTTAAGGTGAGGGCAATATATGATGACAATGTCTAAAATTATTATTTTCCCTTGTAAGTTTCCTTTTATGTTAAATTTTCAATTTTCTAATTTCAGGTTTGTCTACTAGTCCTACAGGAATAGACCTGTAGAATGTGCTTAAAAGAAGTGCTAATAAAAACTACCTATTAAGCTTAGACCCTCTACAGTTTGAAAAGGAAAAATCTCATTTAAATGATCAACTCTAATAATATGTAACACAAAAGAGACAGAAAACTAGAGAAAGTAAGGGCCAAAATTCTGATCTCATTAATGTGGCACCACTCATAAATGAAGCCGTTGCCACATTAGATCACTCAACTTCACAATAAGTGAAGAAGATTTACGCTAGACAAACATACGTCACATTTTGAAAATCGGACATTGGTCGAGTTTTAGCCAAAAACAATTGTTGCATGTGAGATGAATCTTGATATTTGATAGACGTTTAACTAACACTGACTAAAGAGTATAACACAAGTTTCAAATGCACTTAAAAATTATACTCTACTAAGTCAGCAGTTTAACAAATGCACAAATGTAAGCTGTCTCCTTCCAGCCTGCTGTTTGGTGGTTCCATTAGGAAATGCAATTTAGCTAATGATTCAGTTAATCTTTTTCTAACCTCTCACATAAATCTTGAATAAATCTTATGAGAGTTCAAGCATTATTTTAAATTACTCCTATTTATAGTCACATTCAAGTAAAAACTTAAGACTGTAGGCAATTACAATCTAACAAAGGTATATCCATATGGTACAAGATTCTAAACTAAAGAATTCTTCACATCCTTATCCTTTCTCTCCTGTCATTTTAAAGTTGATGCATTTCTTATTTATTTCCCTTTTCCCTTCTTTATTTCCCCTTTTCTTATACAAAATTGATCTCCAAAAGACAAAAATGGGCAACAAACCTTCAGATGTTTTGTAGTTAAGGTCTATCTATTTGTCTTTTATGGTAAGCAATGCAAATTTTGGCTTGTAAAAATAACCTTGTTAGGTATGCAGGCTTTTCTTTAGAATCACTATCACAAAAAGCACAGCTAAGTCATTAATCTTTTCAAAAAGCTTGTTGAGATCCCCATAGGCATTTAAATGGATCATAACAGCCTCACATATGAAATGTAGAGCTGCAGCCAAGAGTCTGACAGAAGTGCAAATTTGGACAAATAAGACCATCACACTTCAGCTGAAGAGATTTCTGTCCTCTCCACAAGACAAAGGGTTGGCAAGACCCATCATGGAGGATAAAACTGGAAGTAAAGAGATAAAAATGTCAAATTCATGCCAGCAAGCCATGGACTGTTAAAAGCCTAGCTGCTTGAAGACATCAGCTATTAAATTATTATATCTTTGCAGAGAGACAGCCACCATAGGATAAGTGATGGAGTACGTGCCCAGAGGAGAGTATCCCTGTTTGCTTTGGTGGATGATTATAATCCACTCACTGGAGTGAGCTGAGCACTTGGTTTATTAAACCAACCAAATTATGATATCCTCTTGCACAAATAGAGGAAAAGTAAAAAAAAAAGAGACTGTTTTCTGGGACAAACCCCACAACTTAGCAGTTATAATATCCATGGACAATGAAAATTGGACCAAACAGCTTACAAATAAACAGTCCCTCAGAAAGAACAGGCCCAAATCTCACTATTTGCCTCTGGACTAGCTCCAGGTTACTTTCCAGATTAGGTATGTTTGCTCCAGGTTATCTTTCAATATCAGGATAAAGTTTTGCTATCCAGACCCAAATTTACTGTACTCTGAAGCTGAGGTGTTCAGACTCTTTATCAAAACTATTTAGGCAGGACTGTGAGCTGAATCAGAGTTAGGATGCTGAGAACTTCACAGAAGCTGTACAATGAGACTGAAAAAGTTTTCCCAAATCCTGGGAAAAACATGGATTTGGCCAGAAACAAACACTTAGAAGTCTGGTTTTTTTAATGAAAAGTAGGGAGTAAAAAGAACTATGGTCCAGCTGAGAGAGACAGCAGACATGACAAAAATTAAAAGAAAGGTTGCAAAATGAACCTCACAACTACAGCAAAAGTAGTAACTGAAATTTTATAATCTTCAGGAGGGACTTTGAAAATACCCATACTATTTGTTTTCATAAACCATTCCGAGTTTATGTCTTCTCAGTATCAGCCAGGTAAATACAGAGGACTTTTAAAATTTAGTGTTAATCTAAGGAACAAAGTACCACCATTTTTCCTGCTTGCCCAGCACTAATGGAAATGCTTAATGTTGTGTAGGAAAATAAGCAGCACATTATCTGGCATTTTAAAACTTATACACCAATGAGACACAGATGACTGTGAATGTGTGTTTGCATTCGGGGAGGAGAAATATGCAGCCTTTGTGATAAGTTTTACTTTCTTACATAGGCATCTTTTCTGAGATTTCTGCAACCTCAGTAGTCAATAATCTCCTTTTTCTTTTTGAACAGGGTGTAAAACAACTTGGAATTGTTGAACCAGCCACATGGAGAATTATTTCCAGTTACAGTTAGCTTAACATGCAAATGAAGCATTGCTGCTCTAGCATCTAATCATGCCTCATCTTGTTATAAAAGGTCTGAGGAACTCATCTGCTTTAAGCATATGTATTTTGGAGAAACACTTCATGATATGCATAAAAGTATAAGTAAGCTTATAAGTACACAGGATTAATAAGCAGAAAAACATCTGTAAGCTGATCTGCAGCAGAACTGAAAGACAAGAAATCTAGTGACAGTTAAGCAGCTCAGGCTTAACCAAAGCATATTCAACTCCTGCCTTACTGAATCATCCTTCAGAGTTTGTACCACACAGGCTTGATTTCTCTACATGAAACTGCTGCCTCCATCCCCATTACTATGTCTGGCCAGGGAAGAGGATGAGTAGAGTCTAGACTGGCCCAATCTAACCTCAGACACTTCACCAAGGTTGCAAATTGGAGCTTAGTATCCCAAAACACTCTCTGTAAGTACTTCAAGTGGACAATTCAGTTCAAAGTTACAAGAAATGAACCCTGGGCTGCTCCCACTGCTGAATTAATCAGCAAATGAGGAGCTTTTATTCTTCTGAAATAGGCTGAAAAACTATTTGACCTAGGGGCGTTTTTCAAGTTTCTCAATTTTTTTCCTACCAGAGTGGAAAGACAAAGTAAAATGTTAAAAATATTTAATAGGCTGAAAATAGAAAAAAGAAAATCCATCCTTGCTCCTCTGGATTGTTTGGTTTCAGTATTTTGTGTTTCATTTAATGTTATTCCTTCATATTTTCCAACTAGGAATTACCTTAGCTTTCTAAAAGAAAACCTATTTCAAACAAAGTCCTAGAACTCTTCAATTTTGAAAATCCAAAACATCAAAGAGTGACAGCTCTAAAATTCTTTGCAAAATGGAAAATTAATCAGAATTACTTTTTTTCCTGTGAAAATGATGAATTGGTGTTTTACAAGGAGAAGATAGCATAATATCACCAATGATACCTCTATTACTGCTCAGTCATGATGCTCTGTGAGCTGCAAGCACTAACCCAGCCTCCTGCTGAGAGAGAAGTCAGCTGTCAGAAATGGAGCCTGGACTGGGATGATCTCTGGATTTCCCTCCTAAGACAAAACTGAAGTTAACCTCCCCGCAACATCTAACACTGTATAATAGCTCACATTTTTCTGGGTCACAGTAAGAAAATAATATAGCAAAAATCCGAGCAAAAGACATCAAACTAGACTAATATTATCAAAGAAATGACTGTTTCTATTAAATGCTTTCTACTGTCTTTTTTTCTGAAAGTCTGTTTTCTCATTTACTCTTTCTTCAAGCTGTTCACTACCAAAAACAGTCAATAGAATTCGCTTAAAGACCCTTTGAGGGATACAGAAAAATTACAAATAATTCCTACAAAGTTCACTTTGGGACATTGTTCTGTTTCCATTTTTAACAGGTTGTCATGTATTCTGTTGTTCCTCAAGCCGTCTTGTCTTTGATTTTGTAAATTTACATCAGGAACGTAGAATCATGAAACCAAAGTTACAGATGCTTTACAGCCAATCAAAATTAAACTGCAAATAATATTTTCCTCTGCTTTTATTTGTCTGTGGTATTTTTTAGAGATTTCATATAGGTTTTAATTTACATTTAGGTAACCAGACTGCTTTTTAATGCAATAGAAAGCTTTCTACTTAGAATACATTTAACAAGAAAATGCTGATTTATTCAAACCAAACTGTTTGGCTGTGACTGCCTGTCTCTGGTCTACTTAATATTTAATTATTTATTCAAATTAGAGCAGCTTCTATGGGAGTGTGCCAGCCCAGAATAGCCAAGAGCTGGAGAACAGAATCGTCATTTGCAGGAGCCCAAAGTTCAAATCCCTATCCTGATTTAATTTTTGGCTTTGAGAGGCAGGACAGTGACTGTCTCCCCTGTGATAAGAAGAATCGCATACAATCTGATTTGAATTGCTGCTGAGCATCTCAGTGTCAAGATCTAAGTAGGATCTGTTACCTTATATGTAAAGTGGGGATGATACTAGACTGCTTCACAGAGATGTGCTGAATAATTAGCAGTTGCAGAGTGTTTTGAGATTGAATCTTTCTTAGTTGGAGGAGGTAATGAAAGGATATTGTTGTGAACAAAACTTCATAACAACTATTCATGTGACCCACTCATGGCAAACCTTTAATCATAATTTGGATCAGGAAGAAGCAGAAAAACCTTCCCGGAATGGAAAGATGCAATTAATGAAAAAGAAATATCACACTTTCACATTATTGATCAATATGATAGGCAATTCCCAAGGCAATTAATCAATATGACCAATTATTGATCAATATGATAGGCAATTCCCAAATTCTGATTTTAGCAAATGCACACAACGCTACAGAGAAATAATCCATTTGTACCTATCTGGACTTATTTATGTTTATATTGTTTTCATATTCAAGGTTTGCTATACCTCACATGCAATTAAATAATAAAATTCAGTGAAACTGTATTTTGAACACAGGTAGGAATTATAAATACAAAATTTTAGTTATGCTTTTTTCCTAGAAATACTTTATATAATGTCCATAAAAGTCCATATTCATGAACTTTTAGTCTACACACAACCCCACAACAGAATCTTCTCTGTGTACTAGTAAAAGTATTTCACCACTTACCCAAATAAGTTCCTAAATTGTAAAATTTCTTTGTCAGCTGCCATATGAGTACTAAGGCAGGCTGAAAAAAGCACATTAGAGAGTATCACATCTGTAACGTAACTGGGAGATGATATGACTTCGGTTTAATTTTTTTTTTTTTTTTTTTAAACTAGGAATCATTTCCTAATCAAAGCCCAGAAGTTGTTGAGCTAATGAAAATGTCACCTGCAATTTGGTGTAGATAGTTTTGATTGCCTAGGTACCATTGCGCATACTGCAGTATTTTCCCAATTACTGCAGAATATCTCATTTTCCTCCCTTGAGTACAGGGTCATTGGTAATCTGAGGAATGATGCAGAGAAACATGAGCTGTGTGGCTGGTGGGCAACAGCCCCTTCTAAGCACACACTCCACCAGTCCCTGAACGCATCAGCAAACCTATCAGAACAAATAAAAGCCAGTTAATGGCTATTCCATACCAAATGAGTTAAGTGCTAATCGTACACCTATAGGTATAAAATCATTGCCGGAAACAAGCTTGATGCACACAGTGAATTTGTGAAGGATTGATCCAAAATCTGATGCAGTGCGATCAGTACTAATACTGCATGAGGGCTGAACAGCGGTTTGTTTAGTTTTTGACTAAGGGAAATGCATATTTGGCAACACTAACATCTTTCACATATTCCAGTCAAATTCACCAAGCTCTGAGTTTAGAAACAAAAGGAGCCAGAAGAACATTTTTCAGTATTTCAAAAATAAATTATTTGTTCTACAATACCTAGCAAGATTTTTCTCTCTGAATTTTCTTTTAATGTCCTTGTAGAAGAAATAAACTTTAAACTATTCAGAATAGAAAGGAAATATTTTTATTATGCTTCGAAGTTTAAATCCAGTTTTTCAGTATGTTTTAAATATTCAGATTATTATAAATACTTTTTAAGAATACCAATTAACAACAACAACAACAAAATCTGTTGTTTGATTAGTTCTACATGTTATATGGACACGGTTCACTCTCACATAACTTTTTCAGGATTTTAAGGTACCACTTGCAATTTGATGAGTACTCTCCAGTACACTACATATCCTCAGTATTCACTTTATTCAAAATATCAACTAGTAGTAAATACTGAGCTTGCTCATTTAATTCCAGTTCACTAGTTGTTGAGTATCTAAATCTATTGCATTCTTTTATTTATTTTTTTTTTCCAAAACCACTATTGCTTATATGCAGAGATGATCAGGGTAGTTTGGTAATTTTTTTTCATTTGAAAAATGATATTAATGAAAAAGGTGTGTCAACATAATAAAGGGGGGTTTTTCAGCATTTTAATTTTCTGACTCAAACTGAGAGTAAGACTTGACCTCCAGCTCCTAAATTTTACAGTGCCTACCTAGCCATGTAAGTAAAATTTTGAACTACAACATGGTTCCAAAAATTACTATCAAAAATTTACTACAAATGAAAGAGCCTGCAGATGAATACCATGGCATTTATCCATAGAAGTTGTTCACAAGATGTTCATACAAGTAATTCCCTTCCATTTTGTCAATGATAAATGAAACAAAACGTGTACATTTTGCTGTTGTGAAGGAAAAAAAAAAAAAAAATGAACTACCATTCTGTCAAAGATCACAAAAGGTTTACCTCAACATTAGCACTGATGAATCAGCAAGTAACCTCACAAGCCCTTCAGAAGGACTGGACGTAGAAATAATTATTTATTAGGACAGTACCTGACAAGATCGTTGTTTTGATGAATTGGCACACATGGAACTCAGAGATGATGAATTGCACTGATGTTAACTCTATTAAAAGTTGCCTAATATGCACATAATTTGATTTATGAATTTTTCAACATGGAAGAGCACCCTCATCTCATATAAAGCAAAATACTCACATTACTAAAACATAGCGATAGTGCAGGCAGTAGATATGGAATATAAACTTCCACTCTATAGCTCTTTACATTCTCAGCAAGTTTAATTGTGGAATATGACAATCAATACATGTATCTGCATACTTGTGAAGTCAGAACTGACTTGTCTATCATCAGAGAGAGAATGGTGAATACACCTAGTAGTTCTACATATTCAGCAACACCTGGCTTAAGTTACTATTTGCTAAGTAGACAAAATAAATGTCTGTGAGGTGTTTCTATTTCAATACACTGGGATACATAATTTTTTTAGGTTTAGTTATGCAGTTCTATGATTCTCTGATCTGTAGTACTCCTAACAAAGCTAAACAGAATGGAATAGAATAATGCATAAAAACTAAAATGCTGCATGTTTATACATATTTGATTTATATCCCTCTCCAGAGTCTTGTAAGAGCACTACATACAAGCTTACATAAATGTCTCTTCCTATGAATCTAACTCTAAAACCTTACACAATGCCATTTTTACTACTGCAAAATAAAGAGCAGGAAAAAAAAGACACTTTGTTTTATAAAGAGAAAAAAATGTTTTTTCTACTTCATCAAGGGTAACCCTGGCCATGAATATGTGGATAACACAAGTTACCTCAGAACAAGGTGAAAATCACCCGGAGAAATTAAGAACTTCCAAGATGAGCCAAATATCACAGATTTCAATATATTTGCTCTTGAGGACTCATCAGAAACTAGAGCAAAAAGCTTTTAAATGAACACAGCTAAAATACACAGGCAGAAGTCGTTTTATTCCAGCCAAATACACTAGCAAGCTAAATCTCACGCAGAGAACACATGTATGTACATATGCATGTATGCAGCCTTTTTCCTGCCTTGTTCCCTTTATTCAGAAAATCAAATACCTATCTTCTGAGAATATTTGAGAATCTTATGGAATGGACCTAAATCTGTACAGACTTTGAGTAAATTTGGGGCACCTATAAAAATAGTCCTTTACATTTAGGCAATATTTTGAAACATATTATTTTGACTCCTTTCATTTCCTTTATAATTGTGAGACAACAGGGGAGGGACCATACTTAGAAATTCCCCTGGAATAGGGAAATTTCCAGTAACAACACAGTAATAAGCATCGATGAAGTTATACTGCCAGTTCTCCAAAGCCACATCCCTCTAGCACTATCACAACAACATCTCAGTAGGTTTCACTTGCTAGCCAGAAGTCCTATGATGATACAGGCAAAACTTCAAATATAGCCAAACCAAGCATGTGAGAACACCAGAGAGGTCACAGACATGCTAAAGCAAACGAATGGCTCAATCTGAAGCCCAGAAAAAAGTGACATAAAAAAATCTTAGAGGATTAGTTACAATTTTTTTTCAAGAAGGATTTGATTTAGTGGAAAAAGTTAGAGTTGTTTTTGTGCTGTCTGCCTTGCTTTGTCCATCCATAGGTGTTAACAGTTCTTCCAACTGGATAGTTTAGTGGCTTCCAGTTTCCAGTCAAACTCTAAAAATTCTGCAGAAAATTCACTATTCTTTGCCTCCCTGGCAATCCATCAACCATAATTATAATTATGCTGGAAAAACACAGCACTCTTTATAGAACTTTTTAAAGCCTGACTTGTTCTGCTGTTGTTATAAGAAAACTAAACAGCTCAACAATTTAATTTCTCCGATACTGCCTCATGTTTTCTAAAGAAGAACCATAGCTCTTCTAAGTTTGAAACACCTGAAATATTGATTACAGTACACTTTCTTTTGAGAGTAAAATGGATTAAAGGTGTTATTTTTGTCATTCAACAAAAGCCATAATGAAGCATGGGTGACTAGACTGTGTTGTCTGTACATTTTGTCTGTCCTAATAAAACTGAAGTACAATGGAATATTTTGTGATGAGTAAGCATGGGGTTATATGTGTGTGTATATATATATATATGAAAAATATATATATCCACTAGCAAAAGGAAGCTTATTTGCCCACAGAGAAGCTGTGCTCATAGCTGTGAACTCCCCTAATGCTTTGACTGGTAGGAAGGGTTTGATGAAGAGGAGGTGATTCTGCGAGTTGTGGTGTCCTGTGGAGCTTGTTGTTTCAAGGTGAGTTTATTAGATGTCTGAGGACATTTTTTTCTTGTTGTCTGATCAAAGCCTTTTTTTCAATATAGTCAACACTTTTTTCTTCCATGTAGATTAAAGGGGAGTTTTCAGCCCCTTCCACACTGGAATCTTTAATAATCTCTTTTTCCTTTTTCTTGACATGAGGAAAGGAGAGAAAAAAGAGAGAAGTAGACAAACACAAGCAGCATGAGTAAAAGTTACTGTCTTGGTTTCAGTCTCAGAGCAATACACTAAAAAACAGTAAAGAAAGAAATAAATTACATAATGCCCCTATTTGTTGGCAATTTGTAGCTGTAGTGCCCCTTTTGGGACCTGGGAAGGGGTTATATTTCAACTCATACAGTCTCAGAGGTATTGACCTGAAACAGATCAGGTAAGAACAAGACGTCTTTAAGACATTTGTGCACCTTCACCTCTCAGGTCTACCAGCTCTGCCCAAGTCAGCTTCTATCCAGTTTTACTGATATGCCATCAAATATATGAGCCAGATAAGAAAAAACGTTGAGCATGAATGATCAGTTAATATAGTAAATTATAGTAAACTTATTCAGAAAGCTGCGTTCCCAGAGATCAATCAAAGCTAGGCAGCCACGAGAGTAAAGGCATCTCAAACCAGTTGAACAAAACCAGACAAAAGGGAGATGCTGGACCGAAAAGCTTCTGACAGAGGAAGAGTACAGAATCAGACAATGAAGTAGCCTGCCACACATGGTCCTGAGAATATGCTTCATCTTGTACAAAACAGTAAATGGAGGGAATAAGCGAGTAATTACTAGACTAGCTGAGGGGTTTTTCCTTCAAAAAATTTTGTTTCTAGACAGGCAACTTTAGCATTGATTAGACCAGGAAGAGAAGCTAATGTGGCCTTATTCTTCCCTTATGGCTCCCACAAGTGTCTTAACAAACCTTAAGAACAACATGAAGTCAAAAAGACATAACCGGGTTTGTTTAACCTGGCCATTCACACCATCAGTCCTGCCTACATCAATATCTTTTCTTGTTTACTTAGATTTATTTGCATCTGCCAACTCGAGAAACACTTTTTTTTCATTGCAAGAACTAGTTTTGCACCTCAAGAATTTTTACTTTGACTTTTGTCAGTATGAAGGACTATGTTCACTAATAAAAATAGCACATTTTTATCCATGGTAACAACTGCAACGGACTATAAACTGCAACAAAAACTTTAGGACTTCGTTAAATTTTGAAAGCACAAGTACTAACAAATAAACCCTGTGCTCTTCTAATTAACAATCTGGGAAGCCTAAAGGAGTATGTAGCAACATTCTTTGTCAATACTCAACTTCCTATGTTAATTGCATTTCAGCGGAGAAACCTACCTAGAAGTATAGAAAGCTATCATATTTGCCTTCCAGATGCATAATCTGATCCCTGGCTGCTCAGACAATTCCTCTGTATTCCTCTCAGGCTACCTGTCCCTGTTTCCACCCTCTGTAGGCTTCCTTTTTGTGACTGAGTTTGTCAAGGAGCTCCTTGTTCATCCATGCAGGCCTCCTGGTGTTTTTGCCGAACTTCCTCTTGGTTGGGATGCATCGCTCCTGAGCTTGGAGGAGGTGATCCTTGAAAATTAATCAGCTATCTTGGTCTCCCCTTCCCTCCAGGGCTTTATCCCACGGACTCTAGCAAACAGCTCCCTGAAGACGACAAAGTCTGCTCTCTTGAAGTCCAGGGTAGCAAGCTTGGTGTGTGCCCTCCTTGCTGCCCTAAAGATCTTAAATTGCACCATTTCATGGTCGCTGCAGCGAAGGTTGCCCTTGAGCTTCACATTCCCCACCAGACCCTCCTTGTTGGTAGGAACAAGGTCCAGCATAACACCTCTCCTCATTGGCTCCTCTGTCACTTGGAGAAGGAAGTTATCATCGACACATTCCAGGAACCTCTTGGATTGCTTATGCCCTGCTGTGTTGTCCCTCCCAACACGTATCAGGGGGGTTGAAGTCTTCCATGAGGATCAGGGCTTGTGAACATGAGGCTGCTCCTGTCTGCCTACAGAGGGCCTCGTCCACTCGGTCATCCTAGTGGGGTGGCCTGTAGCAGATGCCCACTATAATGTCACCTGTCCCTGCCCTCCCTTTAACCCTGACCCATAGATTCTGTCAGTTCCTCATCCATCCCCAGGCAGAGCTCCATGCACTCCAGCTGGTCACTGACATAGAGGGTGACACGCCCTCCTCGTCTCCCCTGCCTGTCCTTCTGAAAGAGCCTGTAGCCTGGATGCGGTTGGGCAGCAGATGGGATGTTACCGAAATACTCTAACGTATCCCATAATTAAATGTCTAAATTGTAGCAACTATTTCAGTGTTCTATCCCATCTCCCCCAGAGAGAAATGCATGTAGAAATTTGCATTGATACAATTTATCCTGTTAAATTTTACACACAGGAAAAGACTCTCAGCTTAGAGAAGGCTGACAAGGCATATTGTCTTCCTCTTAAAAGAAAGAGATATATATTTATATTTATATATGCACACATATACGTACAGAGAAAGGGAGAGAGAGACTTCTCATAATCATTGCAGCAAATTATAAATGATGCATGAAATGAAAAATTCCTGTTGAGTGCACTGAGAACTGTATAGACATTGCCACCATGGAATCAACAATTGCCATGTTATTCACCTACTGAGAACCACTGACTCCAAAGTCAACTGAAAAAGCCTCTGCAGTTATACATTTCAATTTGCACAGTATTTGTGCATTTTCCATTTGTCTTTCCAAACCAGTTCAAAATAAGCATATTGCAGACTTTCAATCACATCAAGCTCTCCAAACTCCAAATTATTAGAATCTGAAGTAGCTTTGAAAAGCACATCTAGCAATGTGCAAAAGGAATCTTAAGTTCTAAAATAGTGAAATAAAATAATAATTAAAAAGTAGACTGGTAAACTGCAATTTCATGTTTCTGTGACAGAAATACGCAGAGATGGTCAGTGATTCCAGATTATTATAAAGGATTCTCAAGGATCAGTGGATTGCTAAATTGGTTTTTACTTCTGCAATTAAAAAAATCAAGACTTAGTTTATTCTGAGTTATTATTTGCAATCAAATTAGCTATATTTATTAGTTTGATTTTTGTCATCATAGCTATTCTGAGCAAAACCTTAATTTTAAGGAATTTGTAATTGTATAATGATTTAACTTTGTGACCATCAAAGCTATGCAGGTGTTTAAGCATTTTCATCCTAGTGTCTATGGAAGAGCTGTTTCTCACTTTACTGCTAACATCATAGCTAGAATATTCTCTGTGTGACTAAGAGACTTCAAGAAGAATCTGCTTATAATGTAAGTTGATAATGATGTCTGAAGATTTGGGATAAGGAAAAACACTGAGACAATAGCTAAAAGACAGATCCAAGATACTAATGAAAAAGGAGAGATTTTGGAGTATAAAGCAAGATAGGAGCATTGATGCTCTGATCTGATCTTCTGTAAATCATCTGGATTTTATACTTCTGTGAGCTGAATATGTATGAAGGGGTACAACGTACACCACCAGCTGGAGACAAGACACTGCTATATGTTCTACTGTATGCAAAAAAGTGAAAATGTTGTTCAAATTTTCTAAAGGACAAGTATCCATTCAGGATCTTAATACAGTTTGAAGCACACAAAGCTCATAAATGTTAAATATTTTGCTTTGAGAACTGGGGAAAGCAATTTAAACATCCTCCTGATATCATCACTGCATATGCCTCAGAGCTAGAATGCCATAATTTCACCAGTTTGCCTCTTCTTCTGCAGGCAGGCAGATATCTGCAGCTTTAATTCAGGCACAGATGCAGTTCCAGATACTTATGCTTCTAATTAAACAATATTGAGCTGCAGGTGTAAATCAGTCGATTCACATTTTAGTTGGGCTTCATTACTGGGTGCAATTTTAGTCTTAGTAAAATATCAGCCTTAAATTTGTTCTCTATGCAAAAGTAAACCTAAAGCATACCTCATTCCATTATATGCTATGGAAGAATAATCCTAACTGACTAAATATAAAAACAAAGGATAAATTACTTGTGGCAGATGTAACATACTGATATTAAATACAATCAAAAAATAGACAAAATTCAAATCTGACCACAATCAGCTCCTTTCAGCATTTCATTTGGATTTGCTTTTAAGTGAATGATTAAAGAACTATGATGCAAAGTGATGTTTAAGAATTTGCGTGACGGGGCAGAGGGTAAGAGCTGTTTCACAATAAATTTTTTACAAAGCATCTCAGGATAGCACTTGCCTTCATCTCATTAAGTACATGGTATTTTCTCAGATCTGTCTTTTTTCTTGCCAACCAATAGAGACATCTGAAACCCTACAAGCTTCAGAGCTATGCTGAGCCTTGAACCAGTGGATTTACGGTCACAATACACTATGTGCAAAATCTCTGACGTGTATTTAATCATCCTATCCGGATGAAAAACAATTTCCAAAAGGAAAATAGACTGGAAGCCCCATTTTAAGTTCTCCTCAAACTCTCACATATTACTTACAAATTTTTTATGTTAAGTCAGCTTCATATTATTCCTTCTTCTTATCTCTATCCTGGACAGTGTCCATTACCTGGTATTCAACCATAAAACCCTCAAATTATGCAGATATGTTTTATACACATACTTAAAGATGGTGTTTCAAACACTGCTCATCATGGACCCCTCTTCGCTTTTTAAATTGCACAGGATAATTTTTTTAATCACATAGGAGAATTATGCAAATCTTACTATTAACACAAAACTTGAAATGGTGGTGTTTGTCACAGGGTGGGGAACTGTGTAGTTTCTAAGTAAATAGCCACAGCAGTTGAACAGTCCTTTGAACTCAATGTACAACTGAAATACTAATGCAGCAGATTCACAGTCTCAACCAAGGAATCTGACTTCCAGTTACCCTTCGGCCACTCTCTCAAAACAGTGTGGATACACATATATAACTGCACAAAAGGCAAGCCAATAAGGGAAACTGTTTATTTACCATAGCCATAAATATCAGTATATTTCAAGTTCTGTCCTCACTTGTCTGGGTAATAAAATAGTGATTTAATCTATATGAAGTTTTCTTCTTTTAATATCTGCATTTTCTCAGAGATGGACTAATTAGTGACAGTTGATCAAGTTAGTCCTTTTGCTCAAGTGGTAGAACATGTGCTTTCAGGCCCACAAATTCAAGGCTTAAGGAATGGCTTAGCTGTGTGCAATTAAGCATACACTCAAGTATCCTGCTAGGCTAGAACATCTGTGTTCAAGGCAGGTGGTCCACAAGGTCTCAAGCATTCATATGCAAGCAGAATAAACTTCCATGAATGTAAGGAAATCTTTTGGTTTGTTTTTCCTGTCTTGCTCAGCAAAAGGAGATGAAATAAGAGATGGGAGCTAATGATTTTACAGACACTTGTCTCACAGATCAATTATCTACTATCAAAACTGTGATCTAAGAAAGGAGATACTGAAAAGAAAGAATACAAACTAGACCACAATCACTGATATTTCACTCTGCTGCTTCTATTTCTATGCCTCTTTCACTCTCCTCAGTACTTTTTTTCTTCCCAGAATGAATGCAGGAGGCATGCAGCTATGCTGTGGCAGTTACACATAAGGTTTTTGTATGAAATATTGCAGTAAGCACAGCAACAACATATTTAGGTAGAGTCTAGACTGAATGCCAATAAGACTGTATGTCTTAATACCTGGAGTTTCACATGCCTGGCTTCTTATATCTAGGCAGATGCTTATTAGTACAGTCTGAGTGAACAATACAAAGCATTTATTTCTATGTAAATGCTGATTCAGTGAAATTTAACATCATTCCATGTTGAGCTCAGAGGGACAGGCACATAGTATTTCCACTGACTTAAAAGATTCCATCCCACTTATTACATTGTCCATTTCAGTCTGATCCCCCAAGTCCTTCAAATGCATATGGCAGGCAATGCAATGACACAACAGAAAAAACATGGGTATTCCTAGTCTTAGATACAGTTAAGTTGTAAGCCATAGTCCTCCAGCAGGCTGACTGTAGGTCATTTCACTTTAGGAGTAGGAAAAAGAGAATATTTGGAAGTCATTCAATTTTTCTTTGCTGCAATAAAGTCACAGCAGAATTTGACACAAGTCTATTGTGAACATGTGTCTTCCTCATTTCCTTCGTATTCAACTTTTTAAGATACTTTGTTTCCTCATTCTTTTATACCTTCCTTGAAACCTCTCTCCAAGTCTTCTAATTTCACCATGATGCTTTTCTCCTCATCAAAGCAAAGAAATTTTTAATGAAGAGAACCCACATGTCTAGGGAAAAATAACAAGCTGAACATGTCCTGGTTTGGCTAAAACAGGTCTAT